>NC_141147.1:39309186-39609186 GCF_053477565.2 Lygodium microphyllum
CCATATTAGTGCCCACATCGTTCCAGGACCACGCCACGATGGATCTCATCGAGTGCGATGCAGCATTTGCCATATATCTTTTGTGCACTGAGGTGCAAGAGGACAATGAGAAAGACATCGACACACCCTCTTGGCCACAGCTATAGTATTTTGAGAGGGAGCCTAATGAGATCACACTCGATCTGAGAGTAGAGGCAGCACAAAGCTTAGCCATTGTGCACCCACCTCCTTGCCCTGTTGAGATGCCAACAAGCGATGATGAGACACCCCTCACTTCTCTCCATGCTATCATCATCAAGGGGGTGGAATATTTACTTATGGAGGATATACTAGAAATTTTGGAGCTAAGGGAAGAAGAGCTATATTGTATCATGGTGTGTGATGCACCTGATGATTTTATAGATTTTGATATATAAGATGCGTTAGCACATGTTGATGAGGTGGCTTGATATGATGGCATGGGTGTTGATGACATCTTTGCCATTGTGAGCATCCAAGAGCAGATTGAAAATGTTGTGCCACAGTATGAGATCTCAGATGAGGAGTTCGAGCGGTTGCAAGAAACTAGCTTTGGACCTCGAACCGACTACGCAGTACCTTCCCAAGAGAGAGACAAGGGTGGCTCAGTTTTGCAGGAGCAGACTTGGATGCTCCATTAACAGATAGATGATGTAGAGAAGGTAATGTTATCAGATTTGCATCAAAATTTACCAGTAGGGCCTCTAGGGCATCGGGAGTGAGCACATCAAATTTTTTCGGGATCGGACCCCTAGAGTTGCCTTGGCTGATGGGCCCCCAAATGCAAGCCTCCGACCAGGGTAGCTCTGGGGACCCGATCCCAGCAAAATTTGATGTGCATACTCCCTAGGGAAACTGGGGCCCGAATCTGCAATGGGGGTGTTAGTATTGGACCAATGAATTTTGTCTTAGATGAATTCAAAGCTGAGAATTGGATTTATCTACAATTGGTTTTATTTCACGAGGTAGATAAACCTTTTCTTTTGATAAGGCCAATTGTTGAATACATAGTATTTGGTGATTTGTCAGCACAAGTCGGCTTCCCTCATGAGACACCTAAAAAATTGGAATGCGTAGGGACGCAATCCTTTATGTACATGCTTTATGAAAATGATGAATACATAGAAATAAAAAAGGGGGCAAGTATTCAATTGGTTCAAACCCATTTAGTAATTGATCCTCAGGAACGTTTTTCTTCTTTTTCTCCAATTCTTTGTACAAAAAATCTTGTGGGTTTTTAATCAATGTAATGATGAATGACCTCTCTCATACATTTCTCCACGTTGGATCATTACACAATTTACCCGCGACAGCAAGGTATAACCGGGTTTTTGATCAACAAAATCTTATTACAAATTTATCTCTTAATTTTTATAGTCATCACAAATCAATTGTTGAATGCAGGGGCACAATTCATTCAATTTTTGAATGATGTGTATTATCCTCTCTTCTCTTGTTACTGTTAAGTTTATCGCATATTAGAATATACCCCAATTTAAATTATGGGAAAATCGTATATACTAAGGATTCTGCATTAGTAGAAGTTATTTATACAAAGGGTAATGAAAAAAAAAAAATCTAAAGAATTTCAACATAATTTTTTTAAATCGAGAATATTCTATTGAATTATGAAAGAGAATATCTAATCTAGAAATATTTGATTCTCTTTTCAATCCAAAAGAAAATAGAGAGTTGGGTCTATTGGGTAATTCAGTAGATGTTCCCAGCTGTATGTATTGTCCCTGTGCCGATTCTATAGTGTCCAGTGAATCATCCCATTTTGATAATGAACCAGAGGATGCATCGGAAAATATGAATTGGTATCTTACAAACGAGGATGAACAAATTGTCAAATATCCCTCAATTGGTTTTCTAGAAATTAGCTTATTCGATAAGGCGGTTCACTTTTTATTGAATAGCCTTACTATAGAAACCACACCAATAAAAATTGGTCTCTTAATTGGTGAAAATAGGTGTATCTATGTCAAGAATAGTTGTCACCAATCGGGCCAAGTTGTGGCTACAAAAAAGATCTATGGGTTAGGCATGCCAAGCCTTACTTATCCACTTGAGGAGCAACCATTCATAAAGATCTTAGAGATTTCATTGGTAAGAGTGATACATTAATAACGTTACCATATGATAGATTGAGATCTGGGGATATCATTCAAGGTTTTCCCAAGATTGAATAGTTGTTGGAATCTTGTTCGATTGCTTATTTTCCGATCGGAACTGAAAATCTTTTTGAAAGATGGAATCGAGGTGTCATTAAATCAATTGGGAACCTTTGAGGCCGCTTCGTAGGTACTAGTGCAAGTATGGAACACTGCCAATTGGTTTTAATTGATCAAATTCAAAAGGTTTATGGTTCACAAGGTGTACAAGTATCTGATAAACACATAGAAGTTATCATTTGACGATTGACATCAAAGGTGGTATTGTTAGAAGACGACATAACTACTATTTTTCTACCCGGGGAGCTTGTTCAGTTGTCACAAGCACAACGGATGAACCGTCTATTAAAAAAATCCATTCCGTATAAACCTATTCTATTGGGAATGACAAAAGCATCTCTTAATACCACTAGTTTTTTATTCAAGGCAAGTTTTCAAGAGACTACTCAAGTACTAGCAAAAGTTTCTCTCTAGGGTCGGATTGACTGGTCAAAGGGATTAAAAGAGAATGTTATTCTTGGTGATGTTGTTCCCATTGGAAAAAGTAGTCAAGAGATTCTTGGTCGAATGGATGGAAATTAAAAAAAAGAATTCTATTCCAATAGACAACTTTTAAATACTTTTGAAAAAGAAGTTGATAAACAAATTATCCATGATTTTCTAGAGAAACCGGGTTTTTGGCATAAGATCAGGATTCATGAAGAATTAAAGCATTCTCTTTCCCGTTCTGAGATCGGTATGCACTAATTTCATCTATTCTCATTGTCAACTAAATCAAGAATATATTTGTTAATTATTTTCATTAACAATATTGATTGATAGATTGCAACTATTTTAGAACTCTCATTAGAATGAAACCAATCCGAAGTTCTTCATACACGAGGAAAAGATACAACAAGAAAATTGGAATATTGATTTGGAAGGGATGATGGGAGCGAGAGTTCATTTTGGTCACCAGACTCATAGGTGGAACCCCAAATGTCACCTTGCATTTTTACAGAATGCAAAGGGGTTCATATTATTGATCTGATTTAGACAACTAGTCTCTTATCTGAAACTTGTGACTTTGTGTGGGAGCTTTCGCTCAACCGCCAAGACCCACGGACCGCTTATTGTTTAAGCGTTACAAGCCGAGCACTAATGGCTAGCTCTCACATAGCCGACGCGCCATCCATATCTACGTGTGTAGTGAGCTTACCTCCATGCCGATCGAGTTACCTCCTCTCCCGCGCATTCCGGTAGCTCCACAATCCAAGTGCAAGCTTCAAGCAAGCTCCATCCTCAAGCTCCACGCTCCAAGCTCCATAGCTGCGAGCAAGACAAGAGAAGAAAAGAGAAGAGAAGAAGAGAGGAGAAGATGGAGAGCTTCTCCTCCTCGATCCTTCACCCTCACACACTCACTCCCTCACACTCTCACACTCCCTCTCTCAAGCACAAGCTCAAGCAAGCAAGAAGAAGAAGAAGAAGAAGAAGAAGAGAGCCACTCTTTGCCACACACAAGAATGAGCTTCTCATTCACTTTTCAACTTTATATGCAAAACCCTAAATTCCTTTTGGGCGGTCATCTCCTTATCCCCTTTTTTACATGGCCGGCCGTGGCCTAGGCCCTTTTCCCCATTGTCCTTTTATCTTCCTAGCTTCTTGTCCACCACTTGTCTACATTTACAAATTGAACCGGGTGAGAGCTTGGCGCTCCTTAAATTAAATCATGATGCGCTTGCACTCTTTTACAAAAGTATTGACTTGTGCTTTTCCTTATGTGCCTTTTTTCCTTATTTAGAACTTTTCTACGCTTCTTGTGTTTCTAGATTTTTCTTGGAGTGCCTTCGTCTTCCGTTTCACTTTTGCCTTAGCCTTGTCTTCTGCTTCAATTTTTGTGGATTTTCCACCTTTGTTCATTTGAGGGTTAACATTACCCCCCTCCTAGACGAGTGCCAGTCCCATGGCACTCACCATCGTAGGTCTGCTGGCTTTGGCATGCACTGAAGACGTGGGTGAAAGGGGCATCGATGGTTTCCATGGAGGAGTGTTGGTGGTGGTGTGGAGGAAGGTCGTTGGGGGCACGTTGGTGGCCTAGATGGCTGGTGGTAGGGTTGTGGCCAGCACAAGTGTTGGTTTGTTGGGGATTTTGCACATGCAAATTCTTGGCGGGCTTGATGATAAAGGAGAAGAGTTCAGAGTTGGGTGTTGATGAAGAGTGAATGACACTTTCATTGGAGTCTTCAATACCTGCGATTGAAAACCTCTCATAGGTGGTCTCTCCCTAGGGGTAGTGCTAGTCTTCTATATCGTGCACAAGACATAGTTCAATTAGTTTGGGAGATAGGTCAAGCTCTAAGCAAGCTGAGAGTATTTTCCTACACTTAAGGACCCAAGCTGTGTATATATTTTGGTGCAGATATTAGGTGAGTGCTTGTGCATACTTAGATATTACGTAGTTAGAAGACCGTGGCTAGTTTCTCATAACAATGCGTGGATGAAGCAAAGTTGTCCATGTTGAGAGGAAGTACACGTGAAGGTGTAGGAGACATCCTTTGCATTGTGACTCACGACGTAACATAATTGAACACAGAGACACTGCACAATCGGTAGAGCTGGTAGCTATTGGACCTATGTGATGAGGACAATGTACTTTTCATGGCCATTCGTGCAGTGCTTACCATAATTGATTGCAATGGTATTAAGGCAGAGTGCAAGGGAATCGTGCAACTGGGTCAGGGTGACAGGTCTAACCATAGGCGAGACAAGTTCCCTAGGTATGTCCTGCCCTTGATGTGCCCTAACCAATTGTGGGTGATGCTAAAGGGCTAGGGGACTAGGGATGGAGCCAACTAACCAAGGTCATTGGTCATACCTAATTTGAGGACCCCTAGGTGCTGTGTTGTGATCATGGGTGCTTCTTATTTTTCATTCTTTTCTTTTCTTTTCTCCCTTATTTTTTTTTCCTTCTTTCTTTATTCTCTTTCCTTTTTTTTCTCTTGCTTGAGTACAACCACTGCAATATGTTGAGGCTATCACCCTTTCAGTGGGTTGGGAAATGTCAAGGTTCAAAGGCTTATGAAATGGATATTACAGTGATGAGTGTGTCCTAGCCTCATTGTTAGAGAAGTAGTTCTTGAAATGGGGAGATGCACATGAGATATTGCAACCCTCTTTGGAATGTGTGATATTGGTACAATTGGGGTAACAGCCGTCGTGAGTGCCCGGCGTAGAGTGTAACCCAGAAAGAGGAAGTGGTTAAGCTCATGATTTGGGCCATGCGACGTGGGCACTTGCAAGGGTGATTTTTGCTTTCGGCAGCGTGGCTTTTTTGCGGCTCTTCGTGGGGTTGGCGGTCTTGTGGTGTCTTGGGTATTGAACACTTTAGTAGAAAGACCTGCGTCATCCTGCATCCACTTGTCACTTCATGAGAGTATTGTAAAATATTACACGGCACAGCGAACATAATCTGAGAAAGAGATAGAGAGTACACAACAGATAAGAGGAGAATCATTAAATTCTTTAACTCCAAACAACTGATACAAAGATGGCTCTGTCCACCCGTGCGCTTCCACTGTGTGAAACTTAGATGGCGATCTAGACAGAAGATAGGTGAAGAGTTTAAGGCTAGCTGGAACAACAACTCTGATTGGGTGAAAGATGAGTGAGTGATGGCTGCGAAGGGGTTTAGCTTTTATAGCCCGTGAAGGTCGTTAGGTCGGACCTACCATATGAGCCTCCACTAGTCGGCCAGGGAATATTCCCTTTACCATCGGGCCGGGGGCACTGCCCCTGGACCCCCGCCAGGGGGGCCGCTGGCCCCCCTGGGACCCCCCAGCCAGGGGCCGCTTCCGCGGCCCCTGGACCCCACAATAGGGGCCCCTTTTAACTCCCTTACCATGCAACTCAATGCAATGTGCCTCGAGTTGCTACCAGCTTAACCACTCCGTCTAACCCAAAGATTAGACCCACAACAGTCACCTTTTTGCCATTCGGTCACATAGACCTCATCTGATATACAAGTCAAGACTCAACCAATGTCCGGGCTCACATTTGGCTTCTCCTCATAATGGGGGCCTTACAACTTTGAGCACCATGGATCATTGGTAGCACCTAATGAGGGTGGGGCATTGATCATATCTAACACCCCCCCTCAATGTCCACCCATAGGTGAACTATCTCCTCGGCCCAATGCCGAGTCTCTGAAGATGAACTTGAAGCAGATCCTTCATAAGTGCTTTGGTGAAGATATCTACTCCATTCTCCTCTGTTGGACAGTAGACCAATTCCACTATCCCATCCTCCATCAAATCATGCACATAGTGATACTGGATCTCTATATGTTTGGTGCATGCATGAAACACTGGATTTTTGGCAATGGCGATGCAACTCTGATTGTCACATCTCAGCACAGTTGGTTCTTCATCCTGCACTCCCATATGCCATAGAATCCTTCTCAACCATACGGCCTCACATGCAGCAAAACAAGCTGCCTTGTACTCTGCTTCGGTAGAAGACAATGCCACTGTTGGTTGCTTCTTACTAATCCAAGAGAAAATTCCTGAACCCAAAGAGAAACAATAACCAGAAACTGACTTCCTGGAATCAATGTCTCCTGCCCAATCTGAGTCACAGTTCCCCACAAGAGAAGTTCTGAAACTGTATGTGATACCATAGTCAAGAGTTTTCTTCAAGTATCTGAGCACCCGCATCCCAGCCTTCCAATGACTCTCATGAGGTTTGTTTGAGAACCTGCTCAAAACACCAACAGCAAAACTGATATCTGGTCTGGTGTTACACAAGTAGATCAGACTGCGGACCAACCTCCTATACCTCCCAATGTCTGCTAATGCTGATGTATCCTCAACGGATAACTTTGCATTCACCTCCATAGGTGTAGCTATCTCCTTGCACTCGATCATGCCAAATGCCTTCAAGATCTCCCATGCATACTTCTTCTGAGAGATGAAGATCTTTCCTGGCTCTTGCCAGACTTCAATCCCCAAACAATAGTGCAGCAAGCCCAATTCTGTCATTTCAAACTCAGAACTCAAAGCCTTTCGAGTTTGGTTGATCATATCTTCATAGTCACCTGTAATAAGAAGGTCGTCCACATATAGGACAATCACTACAGACTTTTTACCATCCCTGTAAACATACAAGTTAGCATCTGAGGCACATCTTTTGAAGTTTAGGTTTAAAAAGAACCTATCTATCCGCTGGTACCATGCTCTGGGGGCTTGTTTCAGCCCATACAATGCCTTCTTCAGTTTACACACTTTGTTCTCAGAATGGGGGGCCTCAAACCCTGGTGGCTGAGCCACGTACACCTCCTCCTTGAGGTCACCATTTAAGAACACTGACTTAACATCCATTTGGTACATTGGCCACTTCTTGTGGGCAGCCACTGCAAGTACTGTGCGAATAGTGGTCATTCTGGCAGTTGGGGCAAATGACTCTTGAAAATCAAACCCTTCAACTTGTGAAAATCCTTGGGCAACCAGTCTAGCTTTGTACTTTTCTAAGGTACCATCAGCCTTGTACTTTACCTTCCAAATCCACTTGGTGCCAATAACCTTCCGCTTTGCTGGTCGATCCACTAGCTCCCAAGTGTCATTCTTCATTATGCTGTCATACTCCGCTTGCATAGCATCCTTCCATGATGGATGTGCAAGTGCTTCTTCTAAGTCAGTTGGCTCCTTTACTTCTCTCATAATCTCAACCATCAAGGCCATATTGACTATGTGAGCAGAAGCCCTCCTTTGCTCCTCTATTCTCTGAGACCTCCTTGGTCTGTCTGCCTTCTCCTCAACAGATGCAGGCATAGGATTATTGTGGTCATAGAGCTGCTTCACCCAGCGCGGCAATGGCTTTTCCGGTGGGGTGATGTCAGGTTGGTGAGCTTTTTCCTCATCATCTGAAGATGATGCTTCCTCCTCCTTAAGGATAGGGATAGCTCTCGAGACAGGTTCATAATGGACTACTTCTTCGCTTGATGATAAAGTGGAAGAACTTGCCTTCTCCTCCTCCACTGTATGCGGCTCCTCCTTGAACACCACATCACGACTCGCGATGATCTTCTTTGCCTCTTGGTCATATAACTTGTAAGCCTTCTGCTCATCACTATAACCCAAGAAGATACATTTTCTGCTTTTTGGTTGTAACTTGTTTCTCTTCTCATCTGGAACATGTGCATAACATTCACATCCAAAAATTCTGAAATGTGAAACAGATGGTTTCTTACTAGTGTAAGCCTCATGAGGTGTTTTTCCCTTGAGAGCCTTTGTATAGCTCCGATTTAGAATGTAGACTGCAGTATTAACAGCTTCAGCCCAAAAATGGTTAGGCAATCCCTTGCCCTTTAGCATGTATCTTGCCATCTCCACAATGGTGCGATTCCTGCGTTCCACAACACCGTTCTGCTGAGGTGTGTGAGGCGTCGTCAATTGACACTTGATCCCTTTGCTCTTGCAAAAGCCTTCAAACTCCTTTGAGTTGAACTCACCACCACCATCTGTTCTAAATTTCTTCACACTTTTCCCTGTTTCATTCTCAACAAGTATTAGCCATTCTTTAAACTTACCAAAAGCTTGAGCCTTATCACGAAGGAAGTACACCCACATCTTCCTACTGTAGTCGTCGACAATCAACATAAAATAAGAAGATCCCCCCAAGGCCTGTGTAGGCATCTTACCACACAAGTCAGCATGCACCAACTCTAGAGAAGCCTGTGCTCTATTCTTGCTTTCTTGTGGAAATGCCTTTCTTTGTTGCTTGCCCATCATACAAGCTTCACATGGTTCCTTCAATTTAGTTATTGTAGGTAGGTGAGCAACCATACCTTGCTTTTGCATCTCCTTCAATACTGCAAATCCGATGTGTCCAAACCTTTCATGCCAAAGCTTACTTGTGCCCACTCCAGCGGTGGCTGTAAGAGCACTTAGCTCATACAGGTTGTTCCTTCTTTCTCCTTTGCCAACAATTGTGCCAGCACTATCAATAATTTCTGCACCTGTCTTCTTGAACCTCACTTCATGACCAAGATCAGTTATGGCAACAAAACTGATAAGAGATTTCTCCTGATTTCGGGAACATACAACACTTTTGAAAGCTTTTTGACTTCACCATTTGCAGCAACAAAAGAAATAGTACCTGTGCCCGTAGCAAGGCATTTAGCATCATTTCCAACCGTCATAGTGATGGATTCTTGTAGAGGCTGCATAGAACTGTATAGACCTTTCTTGTTGGTCATGTGACGGGAGGCCCCACTATCCAACACCCAAGAGTCAGTGGTAGATTCTTCTTGCGCCGAGGAGCACACTTCCTCAATGGTCGCCATGAATAATTCCAACTCTGCTTCAGCCGTATTGGCTGTCTCTTTCCCTTTACTTTTAAGGGTACCATTCTTTTCATCTGCCTTCTTGACATGACAATCTGCAATTGCATGTCCTTTCTTCTTACAGTAGAAGCACTCTCCTTGAAACTTCTTCTTGCCGCCCTTCTTCTTTTTGTCACCATCATTTTTGGTGGAGGAAACACCTTTGCCTTTTGCATTGGCAGAGAATGCAGCATCTCCATTGTTGCTTCCTTCTCGGGCTTTCAGCCTCAACTCCTCCTCCATTAATAATGCACAAAACTCCTCAAAAGTCAAAGCTTGAGGTCTCACCTGAGTATTAAGGGCAGTTACTAGTCCATCAAACTTTTGTGGACAAATCCGAAGACACCTCCGAGCTAGCTCTTCGCTAGTCTTTGGTATCCCAGTGCCAGCCATCTGGTCGCGCAGATTCTTAATCCGAGTGATGAATGCTTCAACCGTCTCTCCTTCAGCAAACTTCTCCGCTGCTAGTTGATTCTCCAAGTTTTGAATCCTTGTTTGGTTTCGTGTTTCATACTGACTCCTTAGTACATTCCAAGCCTCTGACGCTTTGGTTGTATGCTGAATAAGAGTCAAAACACTGTCAGAACAGCTTGTAACTAAGGCACACAATGCATCTACATTCCTTCGTTTCCAAGCTCGTAGAAGATCTGCATTCGGAGGAATCATCACACTAGGATTTGATGGGTCGGGGGTAGGCTGTGGTTCTGCGTCAGTCCCCAGCACAGTCTCCAGAAGCTCATAAGAATCAAGGATAGTTGTAATTTTGAACTTCCACAAGGTGTAGTTTGTACCATCTAACTTGCCTTCGCTGAAGGTTGGTGGACGAATCCTCAGTGTTTGAATAGCCGGTACAGCAGCACCACCTCCTGCACCGCTTTCTGATGCGCCAGAATTGCTTCCCGGAGTCGACATCGTTTCTCTTTGCTATTGAAGCCTTTGCCTCTTGCACGCTCTCCGATCTCTAGAGCCCCCTGGGCTCTGATACCATGTAAAATATTACACGGCGCAGCGAACAGAATCTGAGAAAGAGATAGAGAGTACACAACAGATAAGAGGAGAATCAGTAAATTCTTTAACTCCAAACAACTGATACAAAGATGGCTCTTTCCACCCGTGTGCTTCCACTGTGTGAAGCTTAGATGGCGATCTAGACAGAAGATAGGTGAAGAGTTTAAGGCTAGCTGGAACAACAACTCTGACTGGGTGAAAGATGAGTGAGTGATGGCTACGAAGGGGTTTAGCTTTTATAGCCCGTGAAGGTCGTTAGGTCGGACCTACCATATGAGCCTCCACTAGTCGGCCAGGGAATATTCCAGGGAATATTCCCTTTACCATTGGGCTGGGGGCGCTGCCCCTGGACCCCCGCTAGGGGGGCCGCTGGCCCCCCTGGGACCCCCCAGCCAGGGGCCGCTTCCGCGGCCCCCGGACCCCACAATAGGGGCCCCTTTTAACTCCCTTACCACGCAACTCAATGCAATGTGCCTCGAGTTGCTACCAGCTTAACCACTCCGTCTAACCCAAAGATTAGACCCACAACAGTCACCTTTTTGCCATCCGGTCACATAGACCTCATCTGATATACAAGTCAGGACTCAACCAATGTCCGGGCTCACATTTGGCTTCTCCTCATAATGGGGGCCTTACAACTTTGAGCACCATGGATCATTGGTAGCACCTAATGAGGGTGGGGCATTGATCATATCTAACAAGTACATGCACGGCTCATGCCACAATAATAAACCAGTCCAATACAAGGAGACATCACTTATCTAAATTCCATGATGTTGACTTAGATACTTATCAGAAGGGAGCTACAAGCTCAACCCCTAAGAGACCTACAAATTGCTTATTGGTCAAGAGTTTTAAGCCGAGCGGCCACGACTACCTCTCACATAGCCGACATGCCCTCCCTGCCTATGGGGTGTAGTGAGCTTACCTTGATGCCCGATCAAGTGCCCTCCTCTCCCATGCACACCAGTAGCTTCATGATCGTTGAGGCAAGCTCAAGCAGGAATAAGAAGTCAAAGGCCTAGTGTTACACTGTCGTAAGAAGGGACGTATGCACAAGGATTGCAAAGAGTTAGTGGCTTCAAGCAAGAAGAAGAAGAGAAAAAAGTAGGATATAGACTCCTATGCTAAGTCATCCTCTTCCCAGAGTAACTTAGATTCTTTGGCCATGACCAAGGCCAAGGTGTAGAAAGGATTATCTTCTTCCGATCGAGGGAAGGGCTTGGTAGCCCCTCCTTCTTTGCTTTCTAGTGTAGGTGATGTGATCATCTCTCATGACTCTCCAGTGCTGCCAGATGAGCGACTGAGGCTCTGCTGATGAGGGGCTCCTGTGAGGCTCATTGGGAAAGATGTCAACTGGGACCCGGATGGTATAGTCCCTGGCCGCAACTGTTTCGAAGATGCTTTTAAACAATGCGTCTACTTGTCCCAAGCTTCCCTCTCCTCTTTTGAGCACCTGGTGCCTCAGTGTCTGATGGGAGCTTGCATGGCTGGTGTTGCCACACCCCGTGTGCTCCCTTGAGCCCTCATCCTCTTGGCTTGGGGGGTTTTTGGCCTGTCACCTGGGCGGTGTCGTTTAGGGCCTCTTTTCGGTGCATACCTCTTTAGAGTAGGCACGTAGTGTTTTGGTGGGGACGCTTGTGATGCATGCTCCCTTTGACGAATACCATCCTTGCAAGCCAGCTGCATTGGGTGCTCCATGTCGGCTACCATAGGGGGACCTGCAATATGCGAACCAAGGATTAGGCCTTGAGTCACGATAAAACTGTTCACATGGAAGGGATTATACAGTGGATTATCAAGTGCACATGATGAGAAGGTGAGAGCTGAGGCATGCAGTATTTGTTGTAGAGGGATGGCCCCCATGATGATGTTCATTTGGCCTCCAGCCAAATGAACATTAGCAGATCTTGGCTCATGCTAAGTTGCGTGGACTGGTTGTCATGGAGTGGGGCAGGGCTCATCCTCAGAAGGATAGACTAGAAAGGGGGAAAGGTGTATAGAAAGGGACGATACCCTGTCTACACCATAAGAGATGTTGGTTAGGGCTTCCTATGTCAGTAATGAGGGTTGCATGCCCTCCCCTTGGAGGCAGGAATGATCACACAACTTCTAAATGTGTGGTGAGAGGAGGACCTGAGGAGCTTAGGCTGTCAAACCCAACTCTTCTCCTTGCACTTGACTATCATTGCTTGTGTGTGTTGATATTGTCTATATAGGATCACAAAATTTATTGTTTATTTATGTACATATTTACGAATCCATGTCACTTTCACGAGGATAAAAGCCAATTGTAGAACTCCGGATTGTACTAGAGTGTGGCACACGCATCTAATACTCGTGGCAACTTACTCAATACCAATATATATTTTGCAACATCGAGTAGCATGGAACCTTGTTCAAGTCTACTAGCAACATGTAACTCCTCCTCAGTGAGAACCTTATCAAACAGAAAGTTATCTTGGCTAGTTTCAGCTAAGTCTGTACCCCGAATGGCAGTCAACACTCGAAAGGAAGTTGGTGCCACATAGGTTGGGTCTCTTTGAGACTGCTCCTCTGAGACTGTCATGATCTGGGCTCCTAGTTTGGCCATTGCAATGCGGTTTTCACACCAACATTGCTCAAATTGATTTGGACCCTCTGATTGTCGCTTTAGTTGCTCTATCTCTAAGAGATTTGGTTGGCAGAGCACATCATTGAATGTTACAATTAAGCGTAGTTCGTTGGCTTCCTCGTTAGAGATGAGTCGCATGCGTTCATGCAAGAGCCTGTTATAGTGCTTGTCAAGATGTTCTTGCTCTTCCCAGGGTAAGGGAAATTGCAAGTATTCTTCAAGCTACTCTTTAGGGAATGTGCCCATGTTTGCTAGGACATAGACACGTGCGAACACTTTGAGCTTAGCATCCAACTTGGTTAAGCATTCTGCGACACTTCTATGTTCAATGAGGGCTTGCTCGGTTGCTATTTCATGCAAGGTTCTAGGAGTTTGCCTAGGCTTTACATAGCTGGGGGCTCAGGCCTAGATGAGGAAGATTGGTCAATGCTAGGATTTCTTATCCTCTTGGGGTTTCCATGTTTCTCCTGAGGCTTCTTTATTGCGTAATGGTTCTCCTTGGATATGACTGGTATAAATTTGTCATCCTCTTGTGACAGCGTTGTATCCACTCTTGATTGGTCAATGCGAGTTCTGTTGTCGGTGGATTGATTGTTGCAAGCAACCATTGATGGTAACGATTGCTTTGATTTTTTAGAGTACACAGATGTGTCTGAGGTTTCATTGCTATTAGGAGAGACATCAATGGGTTCATTGGTGGATGGATTCGATGCTTTATTCCTCATCTCTCCAGCGCTCTTGGTCTAATGTTCTTGGGGTCCACAACCACCTGTAACTATTGTTGTTTTCGTTGTTTTCTCCTCTTTTTCTTGGTTAGTGAAGATGCATCCCTCCACGACTTAGAACCCTGGACTAGGTCAACCGTTGATGTGTTTGGTTGGGCCTCAACATTCTCTTTCTCTAGTGTGTCCTTATGGGACATAGCCGTGGCCTGTTGAATAGCCTCGCTAGGTTGTGAGGGTATAACTGCCTCCCTTTTTGGAAAGTCTAGCTCTTCAGTCAATTCCCTTCTGTTTAACTTCTCTAGTTTAGGCTTTAAGAACTATGGAAGTGCTGGAGTTTTCAAGGATGCTGGTTGTAGCACCTCCTCCACAGGTGAACTGCTAAGGAAACGTTTTGTAATGGTCGTTGTCATGACCAAGGGTTGTGACTGCTGTGATCCCTGATTGGAAGTGGTAGTGGCTAGTCTAGTGGGATGGCTAATCTTGGTGGATTGCAATGTCAAGTTCCTAGGGCGATTGGAAGTGGCCATGTCTTTTCTTGCCCTTTGAGCATTCACTTGTGTAGATCGAGCATGAGTTGATCTAGTCACATTAGGTTGCACAGGCATATCCTTGGGCCGAGAGCTACGAATGGTGTCATGTCCCACCTCTTAGACATTTGGAAGCTGAGATGGATATAGAGATTAGGATTGAGTAGCCGCCCTTGACGACTGCTATTGTGCTTCTTGTCTCCGTTTGGGAAAAGAGGTTGTAGGAGATCTAGGACTCTTAGGTGGACTTGGTGTTGAGATATCGAGCTCCACTCGTGATAGAGACATTGGGAGTTACAGAATCATCCTTATTGCCTGTTGATGCAAAATCATCACTAGGAAGTGACTGTGTGGTTAAATACCACTTTCGTCAGTTTTGCAGATTTGCCCTTGTGAGGCTGAAGCAGTGTTCTCTACAGTGACAGAATTTTTTGCAGTATTCTGTAATGGCGTCTGATTCTCTTTCACAGATTGTAACTGAAAAGCTTAACAAGAACAACTTCCAAGCATGGAAATTTAGAATGAGGAATTTCCTTATGGGAAAAGGATATTGGGAATTTGTTGCACGAAATGCAGAAGAACCAGTTCTTCCTGATGTTCCCAATCAACAGCAAATGCAGGCATTCAAAGCATGGCATGAGAGAGCCAGGAAAGTTATGTACTGGCTATCTATCAGTATTTCAGACTCTATGATTATGCATATTCAAGATGCAAGTACGCCAAAGGAGGCATGGGATACTTTGTCAAAAATGTATAGCACAAATACGCAAGCCAGGAAAATGCAGCTCAAGCAAGAGTTGCATAATGTGCAAAGAGAAAGTATGAGCATCAATGACTACCACATGAAGGTGAAGAAGATTGCAGATGCACTTGCTTCCATTGGGTCGCCAGTGGAAGATGATGATTTAGTTTCTGTGACCTTGAATAGTCTAGGAAAGGATTATGCACAGTTCGAAACATCCATTTCCATCCGTGAAAGATTTCCTGATTTTGAGGAGTTGATTGCTCTTCTAATTTCTGAGGAGCAGAGAAATGGTGGTGCATCTTCTTCAGGAGGAACTTCAAAAGAAGCTGTCTTCTACTCAAATGCTAGAAGAGGTAGAGGCAGAGGTAGAGGAGGCCGATCTGGAGGCCGTGGTAGAAATCAGAATATGCAGCAAACTCAAGAAAACTAGTCCTATGGAGGAGGACGTGGTAACTCTAGAGGCAGGGGGAGCCAAAGAGGTCGTGGTGGATGGCAAAGAGGCCAAAATGCAAACAGTAATGTTGAATGCTACTACTGTGGTAAAATGGGTCATATGGCTAAAGACTGCTATAAAAAGTAGAATGACATCATGAACGGAAAACTGCAACAAGGGAATTATGCATCTTCTAGTAGACAGGGTGATGACAGAAATGAGCATTTGTTTATGGTGTAGCACATGAACAATTCTGTGACAAGTGCAGAAGAAAGCAATGATGTATGGTATGTTGACTCAGGTGAATCAAACCACATGACAGGTCATGCAGAATGGATGGAGGATGCAAGGAAAATGGAAAAACGAGGATTTGTGGAGATTGGTGATGATACTGCACATCCTATTGTGCAGATTGGAAAAATTCATTTGTCTATGCAAGATGGGAAAAAGAAATACTTGTCCGATGTATTTCATGTCCCGAATATCACCAAGAATCTGGTTTCTGTTGGTCAAATGGTTGAGCAGGGCTTGCAGGTCAGATTTAATCCTCATGGATGCTTTGTTGAGGATATGAAAAATAAAGGTCGCTTGATAGCAAAAGGAAAGAAGAAGGGAAGAATGTTTACGTTGGATGCAGACATGCCTGAATTGAGTGCAGCAATGTTTGCACATGGGACAGTGTAGTTGCAAATATTGATATCTGGCATAAACGCATTGGTCATGTTAATGTACAGCAACTTAAATCAATGCAGGCCCAAAACATTGTTGCAGGATTGCCTAAATTCAAGGTTGCAGAAATGCAGAAGGTATGTGAAGCCTGCCAATTTGGAAAACAGGCAAGGAAACCATTTCCTAGACATGTTCAAGAGAGTGAGAAGCCATTGAAATTAATCCACTCTAATGTGTGGACTACTAAAGATGCATCTCTTGGAGGCTGTCATTATTTTGTCACTTTTATTGATGACTATAGCAGAAAAGTTTGGGTGTATTTTATGAAAAAGAAAAGTGAAGTTTTTGGGCATTTCAAAACTCTTAAAGCTATGGTTGAAAAAGAAACAGGCCTGCAAATAAAATGCCTAAGGTTAGATGGAGGGGGAGAGTACCTCTCAAATGAGTTTGCAAGGTTCCTGCAGGAGCATGGTATAAAGCACCAATATTCATGCAGTCATACGCCACAACAAAATGGAATTGCAGAAAGGAAAAACAGGCATATTGGAGAGGTATCTCGTGCCATGCTCAACGAAAAAGACTTGCCAGATTTTTACTGGGCTGAAGCAGTTGCTACAATAGTCTATATAATGAACAGGACTTCCACTGCAGCAATACATGGGATGACTCCAGAGGAGAGGTATACTGGTAGGAAACCAGATATTTCTCATTTGAAAAATTTTGGTTGCATTGCCTATGTACATGTGCCAGATGAGTTGAGATCCAAGTTGGATCCAAAAGCTGAGAAGTGCATCTTTATTGGTTACTCTCTGCAACAAAAAGGGTATAGATGCTATAACCCTTCTACTCGTAAGTTTAAAGTGAGCAGAGATGTTGTTTTTGATGAGATGAGTAGCTGGTATAAACTAGTAAATGTGATTGATGATGTAGATGCACAAAATGGTAATGCTGCACAGAATTCACAGCAGCAGTCACAAAATATTAGTGGACCTGGAGCGTCCTCTAGCAGTGGTTCACATTCTTCGCCATGGACAGGCAGATTGAGATCAGGAGAATCTTCTCAAAGCAATGCAGATAGTGGTATGCAGGTATCAAGAAAAGGAAAAGAGAAGGTTGATCACCCCATGTTTGATATGAATGCAGGTCACTCTTATGTGGATGGTGAATCCAGTGGCTCAGAACAGAGCATTGATGATGAGTTGGGTATTCCTTCTATTGTTACACTTGGAGTAAGGAAGACCAGGGATGTTTTGAGAGCACCTGGGAGTGAACCTATTTTGCACAGGTCTACGAGAGCTAGGTATCCTGTGGATAGGCTGAAATATGATGGATTTACAGCCATTCACTATGCATATATGGTCAAAGTGATACAGGAACCAGAACCCACTTCTTTTGAGCAATCCATGGGAAAAGAAAAATGGGAGAAAGCCATCGATGAAGAAATGGATGCCTTGGAAGCAAATGCTATATGGGAATTGGTACCTTTGCCTAAAGGTAAGAATGCAATTGGCTATAAGTGGGTTTATAAGGTGAAGCATAATGCAGATGGTTCTGTGAACAGATACAAGGCAAGATTAGTAGTCAAGGGGTATGCACAAACATATGGCATTGACTATGAAGAAACATTCAGTCCGGTTGCAAGGATGGCAATCATAAGAGCAGTCATTGCTATGGCTGCATCAAAGGGATGGTCTTTACATCAGATGGATGTAAAGAATGCCTTCTTGCATGGTGATTTGCAAGAAGAGGTCTATATGGAGCAACCACCAGGTTATGTGCATGCTGTTCATCCTGAGTTTGTTTGCAGGTTGAAGAAAGCATTGTATGGCTTGAAGCAAGCACCTAGAGCATGGTCTGACAAGATAGGACAGTATCTTGTCACTATTGGCTTTTAGATTTCCAAGGCAGATTTCTCACTTTATGTTAGAAAAATAGAGAAAGGTATTATGCTACTTGTCATTTATGTTGATGATTTGATTATGACAGGTGACAGTGATAAAGATATCCTTCATGTGAAAATGCTATTGAAGCAGAAGTTTGAGATGAATGATTTGGGAGAGCTGCGTTATTTCTTGGGCATTGAGGTGATTAGATCACCAAGTGGGATATAGCTCTTGCAGAGGCAGTATGGATTGGACATGCTGTCCAAATATGGGATGACAGGCTGTAAGCCTATTTCAGTTCCTTTGGAGCAGAATGTGAAGCTGAGCGCAGATGCAGGTGAGCTTCTGGAAGACCCTACTTTGTACAGACGCATAGTAGGAAGCTTGATTTATATGACTATTACCAGGCCAGATTTGAGCTATGCTGTTGGACTGGTAAGTCAGTTTATGCAGGCTCCAAGGAAACCGCATTTGGATGCGGCTAGACGCATTCTCAGGTATGTGAAGTCCACATTGCAGTATGGACTATTTTATGAGACTGGGGTTCAAATACAGCTGCATGGATACACTGATGCTGATTGGGCTGGTAGTATTTCTGATAGACGATCTACCAGTGGATATGTGTTCTCTTTTGGGAGTGCTGCAGTCACTTGGAGCAGCAAGAAACAGCCTACAGTTGCCTTGTCGAGCACAGAGGCTGAGTACATGGGTGCAGCAATGGCTGCATGTGAGGTAGCTTGGTTGCATAAGCTACTTTACGATATGCATTAGCCTACAGATGGGCCAGTTGTCATTTATTGTGACAACATGAGTAGTATACACTTGGCAAATAACCCAGTCTATCATGCTAGAACAAAGCACATTGAGATGCATTATCACTATGTGCGGAAGAGGATTTTACTAGGTCTTATTGATCTAGTTTATGTTAGCACAGAGGATCAGGTAGCTGACATATTCACGAAGGCATTGGGCGCAGAGAAGCTGCGCAAGTTCAGAGACCTCCGGAATCCACCGTGGAATATGCCTCCTGGCATCAGGATTTGAGCTTTGAGCACCGCGCGCATCAGATCGAGCATGGAAGTAGGGTTTGCAGCCTGAACAGTGATCGAGATAACTAGGAGACTTAGGAGGTTTTAATCTGAGGAACAAGTAAGTATTTGGGTTTGTTGGAAGCATTAGATTAGGACTACTGTTCTACATTTCTGTTTTTCATATTGGCTGCACTAGATTGAGGTTAGATTAGGGTAAAACCAGAGCAAACAGAGGTTCTGGCTGCTGCTGGAAACAAGAAAACAGGGGACCAGATTCAAGCTTCTGGGTGAAACAGGGACAGGGAACTGGCTGTAAGGTGTTGCAGTATTGGGAAAGAGCCTTAAGAGGTCTGGGAGGCCAGGACAAACCTCATTTGCTTAGTTGCCTTTGTTTGTGAGAAAGAGAGAGAGGGAGTTTCTGGTTCACAGGACAAGGAAACGCAACCCCAATTCTAGGCGCATTCGATTCGTGCTACTTCAGGTGAGTCCAGTGAGTTCCAGTAGCCCTCTGATCGGTTATGGGATGTTTTGTGATGATTAAGTGCAGCAGACAGTAAGGAGGATTCAAACACGCCGGAATCGCGCCTGCCGCCGACGCAGTCGGACCAACCTACAGTGGTTCGATTCCCAGAATCGGACCACCCTAGTTCTGGAGTCGGACCGTCCGACTTCCAGAATCGGACCGTCCGACTGAGAGTGAGTTGGACCAGTCTGGTCCGATTACCAGAATCGGACTAGCCCGATCGGATGTGCCATGTGGCACTCGGACTACCCCTTATAATCGGACACTCAACTGTCCGATCGAACCATCCTGTCTGATCGAACCACTCGGACCAACCTGTCCCGATCAGACACCTCGTCCGATCGAGAAATCGGACCAACCCCTGTTCGACTGTTAGAGTTGGACCATACTGTTTCGATTGCCAGAATCGGACCGTCCAACTCTCAGAGTTGGACCATCCCGGTCTGATTCCCAAAATCAGACCATCTTGCCAGAACACAAAGAAAAGGATCTTTTGCCAACCTGACCACAGACCTGACCCCAGGATGCAACCCTGAACACCCCCAGAACCCAATTGGGCCATTAGAACCTCAGAGATTTATCAAACTCAGGGTGCAGAAGGACCATAGAATAGTCGGGAACCGAGTTGAAAACTCAAATTAGGCTCAGAACGTGGGTAGAAACATGGTGGAGTTTGCATTAAACTCTTTTTTTTTTGCATCAGCATTTCACTTTTGTGCTCCACTAAGCCTGCACAGCGAGAAAAGAGAAAAGCTTGTCTTTGCACCAAGCACCACGAAAGCACTAAGCACAACGTGTGAGTAAGGATCAACGCTGCTTTCAAATAACAAGGAACACATCTGGATATCTAATAACATTAAGGAACCCACTAGTAGGAGGAGACCTCAAGACTTAGACAGGTGCCTGAGCGCCCTGCTAGTAGTACCTGGAGAAAACACAAAGACACGGGAAGCAACAAGATAGAGGAGTGGAAGCTACCAATCTACAACACTCTCTACCCTACTACAAGGAATCTCCCTCTTCAATACTATGCTATAATATATCTTCCTTTTCAACACTCTATACTTGATGGGACCTAAAATGGGTCAGCACTGGCTATGGCACCAGCCAGATCTCATGCACATAACAGACAACCCCACCACATGGCCTCACGGGCTAGGAGCATCTACAATACACCAATGTACACTAGATAGACTTAATTATGGGTTTGTAGCTGATATGTAGTCCAAGCTTTACCCTCCCTTCTCCTCATAGGGAGATCCCATAACATATAGGCATAGTGTCTCGTCACACAAACATCAGGAAGCTCCCCTCGAGTGGCTAATTGCTGCGGCTCCACTGCAACTCTCCTACACCTCGGGGATTGGCCCCAAGATGCGTCGCTTCAACATATAAAACATAACGCACAAACTCCACTCTATTCTTGTTTTGCATGATCCAGGAATATATAAATCCTCACCAAACAGTCCCAAGGAAAGCGTACAACTGCCCTATAGCAAAGACTCATTTCTACTCAACGTATAAGTCATATCCTAGGAAGACAATTGCTTTGCAATTTAGGACTGATACCATGTCATGCGTCAAGCATAGTGCATATGATCCTAGTGCACAAACAATATTTATCAAATCAGCATTTTGTGATGTGGAAAAAACAGCCCTTTCATGATTTTCACTAAATGTATGCTTCGATATATGGAGACTAGCACTGATTTCTCGTGCTACTAGCCCCTTAAACTAAATTATCACAATTCTAAATGGAATGCACAATCAAATATTTCAAAAAGCCCTCTTAATCTCCTAACCACACCCTTTCCCTCTAACATTTAAGTTATACTTCGTTGCATAGGTGTAGGGTGTTATTTTGTATGTATTTTTCGTATAAAACGGAAAAAACATGAACTATGACACATAACCAAAGCCAAACTTCATGCCTCAGTTTTATTTTACAGCCACAACCACGAATCATAATTTTTTAGATTCTTATAATGCAAAAATCCTATTTTTCTCCATTTTTAGCTATTTTTCTCTATTTATTTGTGTATAAAAATAGATTATTTTCAAATTTATGATTAGTGATTGATTATGACAGCTCAAAGATGTTTTGTCTCATAATTTTATCCCATATGCATCTATTTTTCCCACCCGAGTCCAATAAAACCTTAATGTTTACACTAAAAATGTGCTTTTCGAGCTATAATTTAATTATTGCGACTATTTATTATTATGGATCTACATTTTTTTAATGCACAGCCCTCAATCATGATGAAGAAAAGATCCAAGAAAATTTTTGTTCCATATGAATTCCATTTCAACCATCAAACATCAATAAGAAGCAAAATTCATTTGTAAAAATGAGGCATAGTGCTTATTTGTGTGTTGTAGGTTTTGTAATTAATTTTTTCGGGTTTCCAATGGACCAACCATCAACAAATCTTCAATGCTGAGCATCTCCCCTTAGCCTCCTCTTGATCTCAGAGCAATCCGGTTAATGCTTGCAAGCATCCTTCAACCGGTCTTCATTCTTCTTCATGGGCATGAACTGTCCCTTAAGGGGAGAGAGAGGGAGGAGAGAGAAACACTAGTATTTTTATCAGGCCATCTGGGCAACCATTTTATGCATGTAGACTGGCGATTGGAAGTGAAGAGATAATGTAGATCATAGATGTAATCAAAAGGGGGGGTTGCATTCAGCCTCCATAGCCCCCCCTTCACCAAATCATCACCCAGGAATCCATGGTGCCTTCATCCTATTCATGTGGCTGAAAAAAATGCTCCCCCCCCCCCCCCCAAAATAAAAAATTAAGGGGGCCCCAAAGGGAGTCCCCCAAGGGTCACACCCTTTTGATTCTCAATAAGGTTGGCCAATTTTTGGCTTTCCTCCCACGTCCGGTGTCCAATTTGAGGTCCGAAAAATCCTACACATCCCATCTCAAAGTCCCTCACTGCCAGGCATCTCCTAGAGTCTCATACGATAGTTGCAAAAATTATGAAAATTTCCCAATCGTCGCTTAATGGGTCTTTAAAGCACTTTTGGGACTTGCTGCTTAAAATCGTACTAATTGCAACTACCACCTTCGACGAAGTATATTTTTCCCTTGAAATTCGGAATTTTTGGGCTATTTTTAAGCACTTCTCGGCATCAAAAATCATCTGTCATTGGCGACCATGGGATAGGGCAACTCAACCCATCGAATCCCATGAACAGATTTGCACATAAATAGAACCACTAAGAGCATCAAGCTGATACAGAAAATACTCAACAAAATACATCAGAGCTCTCACCCTACCCCCTGACAAAACCAAGGCATGAAATCCATAAGGAGTAGGCCTAGCGTAATCTAACAAAAATCCTAAATTTAGTCACTAACCAACTGCTCCAACATAGCCAAGCTAAAAAGAACTGTTAGAGAGGTAATCCGAAGTGGTGGTCTGAACTACCTACCTAACTAAGGTCAACTCAACGAGGAGCTCCGACTAGGCGAGGACTCCTATAGTTGATCAATAAATGGTGTCTTGTAGCACATTTTCCTTTTAGCTTCTAATTGTCCATATTAAGGTGTGTAAAAAGGAGGGATTTGAGCATACTGATCTAAGGAGAATAAGGCGTCGACCTCAGGTCCTGTCTCGGTATCCAAGAACCTACCAAGCCCGTGCAAGGTGACAATCCTTTTCTAATGCTCACTTTTATTTTTGCTCCAACCTTCTTTTATTTACTTTGCTTTTTAGCTAGTTTCCATCTCCAAGAAGACAAGGCATCAGCCCTAGGTCTTGTCTCGTCCCTAGGAACCTACTAGGCCTTCGCAAAAGGCGAAAAACGACTGCTTAAAGATTTTGTTTCTTCTCTATTTTTATAGGGGTTAGAACCCTTTTTTACACACCTTTGTATTTCATACATTTTCTTTCAAATACTTAGGTTTTTTCCTTTTGGTTATTTTTAATAGGCTTCTCTAACTGCCCCACACTAACAGGACATCCTAGAACAACCGCCTAGCAGGTCAGCAGAATAGGGTCACTAGAACTCCCGTCTAAAACAAGCCTTTTAGTGCTTGACAATGCCTTTGTAGGAGGCAATGACTACTCAGACCTCCCCCTAGACATACATAATCTAAACTTGGGACTTCATGCCTTGATTGCTAGTCCCCAATAAACAAAAAGAAAGAACCCTTACATACACATGTATCATTATTTGCTTAAGGGAAAAATACTTGGAAAGGAGATGAAACCACCTAGAATGGCCACAAGAAGCTTCTTCGCAGCAAAGGCTCCCTCTAGTGACTTCGTCAACCTGTATGATGCAATCACTAAAACAACAAACCATTAAACATACCTACACCAAACAAACATAAGGCCCTCTTGGCCTAAATAAATAAATCATGTCACTACAAAGCTAACGGGCCCTTTTGGCCTAAAGAAGAAAACATTAAAATGCTTAAAGCAACTAGCTCTCTTGGCCTAAAGAAATCAAACATACTAGCTCATATAGATCCCTCCTTGGAAGAAGGTAGATATATGAAAAAATGCTCTATTCCAAGGAAAAATTTAGGGCTTTCTACCCTAGACTAAATGTATCAAGTTGTGACCCATACCTCCTACATATATAGCAAGAGGCGTACGCATAACATGTCATTTAACCAACCTATGGGTCCAAGATAGTAGTGGTAGTTGGGTCTCGACTACTCTTCACATTACCCATATCAACCATTTCATGCTATATAACGTGTGGTTTGATAAAACTCCCCACAAGCGACCATGTCTTATCTCATTATCAATAACAACATCCGGACTAGGACCACAATTGAAGAAGAGGTCCTCCTCATAAGCAAAATTTGCTAATGAATCTGTAAATTTATTCCAATAATGTGAAATTAGCTGAAGAGAGACGCTCTCAAATTCATCAAGTAGGGTTATAGCAGTTCGATGATACATATGTAGGGATATGATTCCGAACCATGTATGCCGCCCCATTTAATTGATTTAGGATCAGATGGGAATCCTATTTTTCTAACAACCACTCAATACCACCTTTCTTTGCAATATTTAGTTCCATAATCAAGGCTTTATACTTTGCCATATTGTTAGTGAATCCTCCCCCGAGATAAACGGCTAGTTTCATTGTAACTCTATGTCGGGGATCTCGAATAACTACTTCAACACTCCCTTTTTTATGAGGATCCCGGGACACTCCATCAAAGTACAATGTGTACGTCCACAATGGGTTTACATAGCCAGCCATCAAGAACTCCCCCTATTTGTAATGATGATAATCAAAATTCAACATACTTATAGGATGGACGAATGGCTCCATCCCACCTTCTTCATTAAACTCAATAGGGATGTCAAAGATTTGTAAACAATGATGGAAAAAAATTTTAATCTCCCACACAAAGGTACCATCTTCTTGCTCAATCACTTTGTATCCTTTTCTCCACCAGATAAGCTCCCCTAATGATATCTTTGCTCCAGATATGGGTGCTCCAAATAAGGGATTAACTACCCCATCAACTAGTTTAAGATCTCCTACATGTCTCAAATCAACCCTAGCATGGACCTGCAATGCATTTAGCATGTTAGCATACTAAAAAATAATAATGTTTAATCTTATTAAGATTAACCTTATTTTTAAATTCCACTCCTTGTAGATCAACTAATAAATCCGTGGACTTATTTTTACCTATCCTAACTATCTTGTAAGGGCCATCCCATCTAGGTTCCAGCTTTCCTAGAAATAGCTCTCTACGTGCATCGTAGTATAGAACTAACTATCCTTTCTTAAAGGTATATTGCTTCTCTTTTAGATCATTCAACCGCTTCATCCGATGCTTAGCTACCTCTTGGTGCAACACACTTTCTAATTTAAGCTCATCCAAGTGGGCTATAGTCGTAAACCGCTCGAATAAGGCATCTTCATCACCCAAAGAATGATTGATTGCAAATCTTATGGTCGACAACTCAATTTCCAAGGGCAAGACACCCTCCTCCCCATAAAATAATTTGAATGGGGTGTGGCCAGCGGCTCGTTTAAACATTGTGTTATACGCCCAAACCACCACATATAATTTTGTATCCCAGTCCCGTTTCTTTTCGGAGACTATCTTGGACAGGATACCCACAAGCTGCTTATTGGTACTTTCAACTTGTCCATTGGCTTGCAGACTATAGAGGGTTGTCTTGTCATGCTTGATCTTCCATGTCTCAGTCAAGCTTTTAATCACCTTATTCAAAAAGTGCATTCCACGGTCCGATACTATTTCCTTTGGGGGACTGAAACGGCAAATAATCTGCTCAAGTAGGAAACTAGCAGTCTCTTTTGCATTGTCCTACCTCATTGCCCTTGCTTCTGACCACTTTGTAAATTAATCAGTGGCTACTATAATGTATCTCTTTTGAGTGGTAGATGACAGGGTAATAGGACCCATAAAGTCAATGCCCCACTTCTCAAATGGAAGGATAGCCATAATAGGCATAAGTGGTCGCTTCCTATTCTCTTGTGATTGTCATGTCTTTGACATGTATCACATCTCTTAACATGCTCAAATGAATCTTGGAAGATGGATTGCCACCAATATCTAGCTCTTAAAGCCTTCGATGTCGTCAACCGCCCAGAAAAGTGCCCTCCACAAGCGGAGTCATGGCACCCCTCCAAGATAAATGGAAGCTCGTCAGGAATCACACATCGCCGATAGATATCATCAATACCCTATCGATATAGTTTTCTTATGATCAAGGAAAATTTCAATGCCTACTATTTGATTTTTCTCTTCTTGGATTTGGATAAAGTAGCTCTAGTCTCTCCCATAGATAAATAGTGCATTATAGTAGTATAGCAAGAGGGAATAGATGCCATACCAATCTTAAATAAGGTTTCCATGTCACTCCCTTCAGCACAACCTCTTTTGGCTTTTCAAAATCCACAAGAAACTCTACAATGCCCTGTAGCTTTTGTGGCTTGCTCTTAATATCATAATCAAACTCCTGCAAAGTGATTAACCACTTTGCTAAATGATCAAGCGGCTGTAACTTATTCAGTAACAATCAAAGCCCGTCCGCCTTTGTATAAAAAACCACCTTCTCATAGAGAATGTAGTGCCTGGACTTTTTGGTTGCAAATACCATCGCAAGGCACAACTTCATCATATAGGTATAGTTAATTTCCGATATGCCCAACTTCCAACTAGCAAAAGGTATCGGATGATACCACTTTTCCTCCCAAATTTGGCATAAGCAACAGCTATAGAACATTTTGCCCCTTTTAGGTGCTTTCAAAATAGGTGATTTGGCAAGCTCCTTCTTCACATCATCAAAAGATACTTTGCAAGCATCACTCCATGTAAACTGAAAATTGAAGGATAATAGGTTCGTCAGTGGCAATACTCTTTCTACCAAGGCATTGATAAACCTCCAACAATACCCTATCAATGATAGAAAGCTATGTACTTCCTTTGGAGTACGTGGTAGACTCATGGCAACTATGACCTTGATCTTTTCAGGGTCAGTCGCAATCCCTACAGAGCTAACCACATTGCCTAACAATAGTCCATAAGGGACTCCAAAAATGCACTTCCGTGGGTTAAGAGCAATGCAGACTTGTCTGCAATGCTCAAAATAGTTCCACAAAATGATTAACTACCTTTCTCTTGTGATGGCTACCCCCCAAGTCATCAATGAATACTTTCAACTCCTCTGGGGAGATGTTACCAAAGGTCTTTTCGACTGTTTTTTGCCACGAACTAGGTGCATTACATAAACCAAATGCCATCACATGGTACGAAAGGTACCAAAGACAATAATAAATGTTGTTTTAAGCTTGTCTTGCTCAGCAATTGCCATTTGATTGCACCTCACAAAGCAATCCATGAACGAATATACTTCCTACCCATTAATTGATCCAAAATTTGGTCAATAAAGGGCAACGGGTAGTAGTCCTTGACTGTTTTCTTACTTAGCTCTCTAAAATCAATGCGTCTCTTAGTTCAAAAGGCATACACCTTACTTTTTGATGTACAGGGAAGGTTCCTTCCTTTACATGAATAGTATGCATAGCTAGACTAGGGGGAATGCCCCTAAGTTCCAAGCAAAGATGTCATGGAACTCCTGAATCAGGGACACATAATCCTCTCTCTCTTCCGAACTAAGCATGGAACCTAATTTAATTGGTTGTGAATCATGAGGTGTACCAAGATCCAACTCAATTGCATCCGCGTCTCTTATTTGAACTTGAGGCTCTATTGGCTCATTCAATGTTATCTGATAAATGTCCCTTGTAGTGGACCCTTCTTTAGATCCATTGCTCGATGACATCTCACTACCATATGGATCATCTATTGTTTCTAGTTTAGTAGAGGATAAAGGAGCCTTCTCACTCTGAGGAGACTTAGGGTAAGCATCCACTACTACACAATTGGCACCTCTACCTAGAATCACTCGACCAGTGGGTATATCAACTTGGCAGTCTATTCGTAAGATCCATGGCCTACCTAGCAAAACTCGATAGCTAGGATGTCTTGAAAACCTTACCACCCTAAAGTCCAAATAGCATTCCATGCTCGCAATTGTAACGTGGACTTTAGTGAAGCAACTTCTGGTTGTCTTAGACTGTCATCCGCTCAGGAAAGAGTGAAAATATCCCTTGTAAACCATGCTTTGGTGGACCCAAGGCTAGGAAGTTTATATCTCCACCTCGAGATGAGGAAGGAAATATACTTGCAAAACAACTAGAGAAGTATGAAGCATGGAAAAAGTTGCACCTTACTGTTCCGGATTGGAGCAATGGGGGACGAACAAGGATTGCAAAGGCAGAAGTGTGGATACACCTAGATAGATTAGTAGCTCTCTTACAAAAATTGAGGTTTAGGGATGGTGATGCCAATACATTTAAAGAGAGTTGCTAAATTTCATAAGTCCATGGTGGAGGCATGGACTACAAATAGTATGACACACTACATGGTTAGTATTGTCACCATTTAAAAAAAATGTCATCATTTCAAATTATTTTGTGTTTCTAATCTCTCTTCTTGTGCAACATATACTTGAAGCACATGGTCCATACTTTTAAAATCAAGGAAGTTTAGTAGTATGGTCAATTCAAGGTATGGAATGATCTCATTGACAAGCTCGGTATGATTTTCAAAAGGAAACTAATCATGGAGGTGGCATCAATGATTCCAATTCTATGAGGCAATAATTACAATGGTGGTATAGGAGATTAGAGATATGATACAAG
Organism: Lygodium microphyllum; assembly: GCF_053477565.2. Classification (NCBI taxonomy): domain Eukaryota; kingdom Viridiplantae; phylum Streptophyta; class Polypodiopsida; order Schizaeales; family Lygodiaceae; genus Lygodium; species Lygodium microphyllum. Next base: position 39,338,114 of record NC_141147.1, read on the forward strand.
GAAAAAGAAAAGAATTCCAAAACCTCTCAAGTAGAATTTATAAATAGGGCAATATATGAAGTGAGAAAAGTACGATATGAAAACAACACATCTAGACAACACCACGCAAAATGGTTGGAAACCCAAGAGAGAGATGGCAAGAAATGGAGACCTAGATAAAGATAATAATTTTGATACCTTTAGAGTCCATGAGAGAGAATAGGTACCTAGGATATGACACATCAATACTCCTATCTTTAACATGAGATGTCTTGCAAATTTTGTTTAAAATTTCAAAGGTTTGTCACTATGTTTTTCAAAGTTGATTTTGAACTATGTTTCTTAATTTTAAAGTTCATTTACACCATAGTAAGTTTAAAAGTTTCGTACTTAAGTCAAGTCTCTCCTTTCATTTTTTTCCATTACCCTTCACTCTACCCTCCATGGCACATTCCAAGATTCCTATAAAAAAGGTGCCTGCAAGAGTAAGAGCTAAACACTCTTCCGATTCTAGTGAGGGTACTGTGAGTGAAAAAGGTCCCTTGGTGGCCGACAACGATGGCCCTACTACAACTAATAATGGTGGTGCTATTGTGTCCAACAATGATGGCCCTAGTGTGGTCAATAATAATGGTTTTCCATTGTCCAAAAATGGTGGTTTTTGATTGAACCATCAATTTTATAAATCAAAATCTCGTGAAACTTCATCGACATGCCGAGTATCATAAAAACTCATGGATATTAAAAAATTGGCCCCATCATAAGTCTTTGGGACACCTATCCAAAGGATGGCATCTGGGGCCCTGAATCTCGGGATTCAAGGCCCTAGACTCCAACCTCTAGACAGGTGTTTGAGAGACTTCTGATGAGGCCAAATTTTTTTTTGGTAGTTGATGTACCCTAAAGAAGTCCACAAGTAAAATTTCATGTCAATCAGATCACTGGTCATATTTTTCCAAAGCCTAGATACATTAATTCAGGTTTAAGGGTTTTTTGAAAGTTTTGCTATAAGTTTAAAGCTTCACCTCATTTTACACATTTCACTTGTGAGTTTTGGGTTTTCTCTCCTAGAAGATATGGCATGCACTAAGTAAGCCGCTCAGAGACACCCCCTAGAAATCCTATGAAGAGGCCACCTCCCCTAACTCCACCACCACCACCACGATGCCATCATCACAAGCGTCAATGGAAGCCAAGCACAGTGGAACTTTGTGAGATCCGCCATTACCAGAAGACCATGCATCTCCTGATACCAAAGGCTCCATTCCAGATGCTAGTGTTGCGTGAGATTATGGACAACATACTCATTAAGAAAACAGGAGGTACTTCCTAGATGGAACACGCTTGCAACAACCTGATTGTTGGACTGCCCAAGCCCTCCTTGCACTACAGGAATTTGCCGAAGCTTATGTCATCGACTTGTTTGGAGACTCGGTCTATGCAACAGTACATTCAAGGAGAGTCATCATCACCGATAGGGATTTGTGGATAGTGAGGTTCTTCAAGAGATGGAAGGATAGTCCTCGTGGAGATCAACAATGATAGGGGTGTACTACCAAAACATATATGAAATGTAGCTTTCAAAGAGAGTTTGTAAAACCCTGGTTGTAATGGATTCCATGTAAAATGTTATGAATATAAATACAATTTTTTTGGTGCATCTTATTTGTATTTATTCGCTTGTTATTTGTTTCATTTATATCTTTGAGTTATCGTTACATGCATTCGAATGAATACATATTGCACACGAATGCGATAAAGCACTACGTATTAAATTTAGGGTATGAATTGTGTTGCATATAAATCCGATAAATAAACGTAATATTCAAGTAGAAAACAATAATAAACAATGCGTATGACAAACTACATTGCATGAAAATCCAACAAATATCGGTTTTCATTACTTCAAGAGAAGATTACAAAATACATTACATTGGTGATGAGATATCATTTGGCACTAAATACATCTACTCTCTCCTAGGCTTCTTTGAGCTAGACTCCCCATGGTCAGAGCTATTCTTGATCATAGGCAGCAACATATTTTGCCCTAGTAGTTCTTGCCTAATGACATTGGGGTCTTCAACACCAACAACCATGCCACGGGCCACCATGGAAAAAGTGGTCCAGACCTAGTAATAGAGAATAAGTAGAGGAGCTTCAAACGTCAAAGCAACACTACTTTCTCCAAGTTAGAGTTTTTTGGGATGGTCTTGAAGGGCCCAGCCTTCATTAGTGCCCTCAACTTCAAGAAGTTCTCAGAAAAAGCCGGAGAGCATGTCTTATGGAATACAAAAATGTCACTCACAAGATAGCCGATATACTGCTTCAATGTCAAGTCATGTACCCTTCCTTAGCTACCAAATCCATCACCTTGTCTGGATGAAAATTCATCTATATAAACAATGTTCTACATCACACAAGTTCAGTGTCAGAATCACTGTGTCAAACTCACTATGCATGGAGTGTGGTAAAGGTATATACATCGGATTTGTGTCAAAATTTACCAGTAGGGCCTCTAGGGCATTGAAAGTGTGCACATCAAATTTTGCTCGGATTGGGCCCCCAAAGCTGCCTTGGCCAGAGGCTCACATCTGGGGGCCTCAATTTGCAAGAATGAGACCTACACCTAATCAACTATGTTTTCCATTACCATGAGTAGGCAGATACGATAATCAATCATGTGTAGATGCAATTCGTTATCCAAACGATTAGTCAAAATTTCAACATCTCTTTCAGAAGCAAGACGAGAGACTTTCTGCCCAACTTGTTCAGTGGCTCGTTGCTTTTCAAATCAAATAGTAAAATTTTTACTTTCTTTTAATTTTTCCAAATCATCATGTGCCGCATCAACAATATCCCATTTCTCTCTTTCCATTTGCGTCAATCCAGTTACGTGAATATCATTGGCTTTTAGTTTTGCTTGTTGCAAGCGAGTTTTGGCTCTTCTAAGTTTCTCAGTAGCCTCTTCATATCCTTCATGTTCATCATGAATAGTATTGTGGATTGTTCTTTCATGATTTTGTAACAGATTGATCAATGAAAGTCGATCATAAGACTTTGATTTCTGAAGATTTATGATCTCTTTCTGAATCGAACAGGAATCTTTCAACTCATTCGGCTCTCTCGCCCGTACTTTTTCGTACTGAAAAATTCAATACTCCTATGAACCTGCCATTCGGGTGCTACTGCATCATTATATCACAGAAATTGCTTTTGCTACTATAATGACCTCATGTGGATGACCGATCAATTGTTAGGTAGTGGTCAATAATCCATCTAGTGATGACCTTCCATGGATTCCCCTATATAAGATGTGGCCGGAGTAGAAAAAATTAAAGCTTGGATAGCACTAGTAAATAGTCCTAGAAGCATCATGGGGATGGGCACAATAAAAGGGACCAATGAAATGGGAACATCTACTATTAATTCATCAGCCAATGTATTTCCAAATAAGTGAAAACTAAATGATAGGGGTTAAGTAAAATCTTCCAATATATTAATAGATAGTAATACTGGGGTCAGTTGGATATACTTACCAAAGTAACTGAGACCTCTTTTGTGTAGGCTAGCATAGAAATATGCAACTGATGTGAGCAAGGCTAACGCAACGGTTGTGTTGATATCATTTATAGGTGTGGCCAACTCTCGATGGGGTAGTTGAATGATTCACCAAGGAAAAAAAGTGCCTGACCAATTTGATACAAAAATCAATAGAAACATGGTTCCAATGAATAGTGCCCAAGGTCAATATTCCTCTTCTCCCATTTGAGTCCTGGTCAAATCTCTAATAAATTTGAAGATATATTCGATAAAATTTTGATTACCAGTCTTGGTATTTGCAAATCACGAGTAGTTGTAATGGATAAACCCAACACGATGACAATCACTATCCAAGAGGTTACGAGAACCTGTGCATGGGCTTGAAAATCCCCTATTTGCCAGTAGAAATGTTAACCCACCTCCACACTCGATATTTGGTACAAGTCATCAATCCTATTGGGGAGGGAGCTACAAAATGTGGTCCCAGAATCAAAATTGGTGTCCCAAATCCTCCTCTGCCATTTCGGCTGTGCCTCGTAGCCTTGGACAGATTTGGTGATGGACCTAAAAACGGGCCGGCACTGGCTCATGCACTAGCCGGACCTCGTCACTATGCACAAGACAACCCCTCGGCCTCGCGGCCAGGAGCGTCTATCAAAATCTCTGCCTTCCTACACATTGCGTTTGTAATACGTTGTAGTCCAACTGATCCTAACCCAATATTGCTCCTCAAAGGGAGTCCCTTTCACATAGCCAAAAGGCTCGAATCACATACACATGGGGTTCCTCCTACGGCTGAATGCCGTCAACCCTCTGCGACTCTCCTACACCTTGGGGATTGGCCCCTCGATGCGCCGCTCAACATTTAGACATTTCGCACAAACGTCACTCAAGGTACCAAATAAACGTATCCAGGAATGTACCATTGTCCTTACTTGACTTCCCCTTTATGATCCCACGACTAGCCTACGACATAGGAACCTCACTGCCTCTCAACGTAGGTCATATCCCAAAAACAATTGCAATGCATATCCAGGAGCTAACTCTGATACTTTTAATTTCCTCTAAATGATCATGCAAAGAGGTGGATGCCTAGTGCTCAAACATCTTAAAAACCAGCAGCGTGCAAGTGCAAATCATCTCTTTCATGCTTTTCTTTCTAACCGCTTTGTGCTTCGTTGCAACACCTAGCACCGAAGTGATCTTCGTGCTACTAGGTTTTAATTCTTATCATTATTATTCCGTCCTAGATGCGATGTATATAAAATCAGCAAATTATTCCTCATGCTCAGTGTCATTTAACCATTTTTCCACAACTCTACCCTTCCCCGTTGATAGTGCATCATTGCATTCATTTCTTTCAGGGTTTCCTTGTCATTTTTATGTGGAGAAAGGAATGAAACACGCACCAAAACATATAAACAAGGCTGAACTGAAGCATAACTTCATGCCCCAACCTTGCTATACATCAACAAACATAAATCCTATTTTTCTATATTTTTCGTAGCCCCAAATGTATTTATCCCCTATTTTTCATGGTGTTTTTATCATTTTTCCCCATTTTCTTCCATTTTCTTGTATTTTTTAAATTGCTGAAAATTGAAACCAGTTTGTGGGCTGTGGCCCTTAGTTCATTTGCAACAAAATTGAAAGATTAGTTGATGTGTATCGACGGTTTTCCCCATTTATATGCCCAAAACCCTTGTTTTTCCCCATTTTTATGGTTTTTCGTGTCTCGGTTCCCTATTTTCTGCTATCCCACACATGTTTTCCAGATTTTTAAATGATGAACAGCTAGAAACCAACTCAAAGCACGACATACTCAAAACTCAATCCATATGAACACATTTTTATCAACCAAATTTGCATCAAAAGACCATTTTCCTTGAAAAAACAATTATTACCGTGTCTTGCGGGTTTTTCCATTAAATTTGGCACGTCCCACGATTGATTTCCAGCCATGAATTCTGCTTGGAATCAGCAATCTACAATGGTTTTGCATTGCTCTTTCATCCCGTCAAGAATCGGCATCCATCCGGCCGTCCATCTTCATCCTATTCCTTCAAGCACGAACGGGGGCTAAGAGGAGAGAGAGAGAGGAGAGAGAAAGACTGGTTTTCTCTCTCTTCAACCAGTCCACCATTGCGGGAGCGGAGACCGGCGAATTGATCGGCACATCATCTTCATCAGGCCTGGAGGTCCATAACCATGGCTTCTTTGTGAGCCAGCAATCGATTGTGGGGGGGGGGGGTCGCGTTTTTTTCGGCGGCTGTTTTCAGCCGCCGCCCCCCCTCCATATCCACGATTTTTTGAGGGGGGGGTGCCAAAGGTCACCCCCCCTCCTCCACACCTTTTCAAATTTCCATTTTGGACCCCCTCTTGGGCACCCCGGCCGGTTTCGGGCCATCTTCCGCACCCGGACTCGGAACTTCGATCTGAAAATTCCTATGAGCTCGTCTCAACATCCCGGACAGGCCTGCAGCTTCACTGACTGGCACAGGCGCACGGAAAAATTATGAAAATTCACGGAGTGTCGCACGGGCGCCCGTCAAGCACTTAATGCTTAAAATCGTCCTAGGTCGAGCTGCCGCCTTCGTGGTTGAGCATTTTCCCCCGCATTTCCATATTTTTCCCCTATTTTTAGGCATGTTCCGGGGCCTAAAATCCACGACTCAGTCCGTCGAACCCACGAACATATCTGCACATAAACAACCAAAGAAGCATCAAACTGATACAAAACAATTATCACCATAAAACTCAGCACAATGCTCCCCCTACCCCTGACAGAACCAAGGCATAACATCCACAAGGAGTAGGCCTAGCATCATCTAATAGAAGATCCGAAGTGAGTCACGAACCAGCTGCTCCAACACAGCCAAACTAAAAAGAACTGTCAAAGAGGTTGCCCTAAATGGTAGCCTGAACTACTTACCAACTAAAGACAACGCAACTAGGAGCTCCTACAAGGCGAGGACTCCTATAGCCTGAGCAAAGGATATTTTCTTTCAGTATATCTCTTCTTTGAGGGTTTTGATTGGATGAACATACTTGGCATGTAAAAAGGAGGGAGCTGAGCGTAGTGACCCAAGGAGAACAGGGCATCGGTCTCAGGACCTGTCTCGGCACCCAAGAACCTACCAAGCCCTCGCAAGGCGACACTTAATCCTTTTCTAACGCTCACTTTTATTTTCGCTCCAACCTTCCTTGTTTTGATATTATTTTTCCAGCAAGAAGCCACCCCTAGGAAGACAAGGTATCGGCCCCGGGTCTGACTCGTCCCCAGGAACCTACCAGGCCTTCGCAAGGCGATGATCAACTGCTTATATATTTTTATTTCTTTGCTTTTCTGTGATAGGGGTTAGAACCCCTTTTTACACACCTTCGTATTGATATTCATCTTTTGGGATGTTCAGGATTTCTTGGCATCATTATTATTATCTTCTAGCAGGCTTCTCTAACTGCCTCACTACTAACAAGAACGCCTAGAACGGCTGCCTAGCAGGCTGGCAGAACAGGGTCACTAGGACTTCCTTCTCAAACAGGTCTTTTAATGTCTAACAATGTCTTTACAGGAGGTAATGACGCACCACTGATGGACCTAAAAACGGGCCGGCACTGGCTCATGCACTAGCCGGACCTCGTCACTATGCACAAGACAACCCCTCGGCCTCGCGGCCAGGAGCGTCTATCAAAATCTCTGCCTTCCTAAACATTGCGTTTGTAATACGTTGTAGTCCAACTGATCCTAACCCAATATTGCTCCTCAAAGGGAGTCCCTTTCACATAGCCAAAAGGCTCGAATCACATACACATGGGGTTCCTCCTACGGCTGAATGCCGTCAACCCTCTGCGACTCTCCTACACCTTGGGGATTGGCCCCTCGATGCGCCGCTCAACATTTAGACATTTCGCACAAACGTCACTCAAGGTACCAAATAAACGTATCCAGGAATGTACCATTTCCTCACTTGACTTCCCCTTTATGATCCCACGACTAGCCTACGACATAGGAACCTCACTGCCTCTCAACGTAGGTCATATCCCAAAAACAATTGCAATGCATATCCAGGAGCTAACTCTGATACTTTTAATTTCCTCTAAATGATCATGCAAAGAGGTGGATGCCTAGTGCTCAAACATCTTAAAAACCAGCAGCGTGCAAGTGCAAATCATCTCTTTCATGCTTTTCTTTCTAACCGCTTTGTGCTTCGTTGCAACACCTAGCACCGAAGTGATCTTCGTGCTACTAGGTTTTAATTCTTATCATTATTATTCCGTCCTAGATGCGATGTATATAAAATCAGCAAATTATTCCTCATGCTCAGTGTCATTTAACCATTTTTCCACAACTCTACCCTTCCCCGTTGATAGTGCATCATTGCATTCATTTCTTTCAGGGTTTCCTTGTCATTTTTATGTGGAGAAAGGAATGAAACACGCACCAAAACATATAAACAAGGCTGAACTGAAGCATAACTTCATGCCCCAACCTTGCTATACATCAACAAACATAAATCCTATTTTTCTATATTTTTCGTAGCCCCAAATGTATTTATCCCCTATTTTTCATGGTGTTTTTATCATTTTTCCCCATTTTCTTCCATTTTCTTGTATTTTTTAAATTGCTGAAAATTGAAACCAGTTTGTGGGCTGTGGCCCTTAGTTCATTTGCAACAAAATTGAAAGATTAGTTGATGTGTATCGACGGTTTTCCCCATTTATATGCCCAAAACCCTTGTTTTTCCCCATTTTTATGGTTTTTCGTGTCTCGGTTCCCTATTTTCTGCTATCCCACACATGTTTTCCAGATTTTTAAATGATGAACAGCTAGAAACCAACTCAAAGCACGACATACTCAAAACTCAATCCATATGAACACATTTTTATCAACCAAATTTGCATCAAAAGACCATTTTCCTTGAAAAAACAATTATTACCGTGTCTTGCGGGTTTTTCCATTAAATTTGGCACGTCCCACGATTGATTTCCAGCCATGAATTCTGCTTGGAATCAGCAATCTACAATGGTTTTGCATTGCTCTTTCATCCCGTCAAGAATCGGCATCCATCCGGCCGTCCATCTTCATCCTATTCCTTCAAGCACGAACGGGGGCTAAGAGGAGAGAGAGAGAGGAGAGAGAAAGACTGGTTTTCTCTCTCTTCAACCAGTCCACCATTGCGGGAGCGGAGACCGGCGAATTGATCGGCACATCATCTTCATCAGGCCTGGAGGTCCATAACCATGGCTTCTTTGTGAGCCAGCAATCGATTGTGGGGGGGGGGGGTCGCGTTTTTTTCGGCGGCTGTTTTCAGCCGCCGCCCCCCCTCCATATCCACGATTTTTTTGAGGGGGGGGTGCCAAAGGTCACCCCCCCTCCTCCACACCTTTTCAAATTTCCATTTTGGACCCCCTCTTGGGCACCCCGGCCGGTTTCGGGCCATCTTCCGCACCCGGACTCGGAACTTCGATCTGAAAATTCCTATGAGCTCGTCTCAACATCCCGGACAGGCCTGCAGCTTCACTGACTGGCACAGGCGCACGGAAAAATTATGAAAATTCACGGAGTGTCGCACGGGCGCCCGTCAAGCACTTAATGCTTAAAATCGTCCTAGGTCGAGCTGCCGCCTTCGTGGTTGAGCATTTTCCCCCGCATTTCCATATTTTTCCCCTATTTTTAGGCATGTTCCGGGGCCTAAAATCCATCCTTCATTGGCGACCACGGGATAGGACGACTCAGTCCGTCGAACCCACGAACATATCTGCACATAAACAACCAAAGAAGCATCAAACTGATACAAAACAATTATCACCATAAAACTCAGCACAATGCTCCCCCTACCCCTGACAGAACCAAGGCATAACATCCACAAGGAGTAGGCCTAGCATCATCTAATAGAAGATCCGAAGTGAGTCACGAACCAGCTGCTCCAACACAGCCAAACTAAAAAGAACTGTCAAAGAGGTTGCCCTAAATGGTAGCCTGAACTACTTACCAACTAAAGACAACGCAACTAGGAGCTCCTACAAGGCGAGGACTCCTATAGCCTGAGCAAAGGATATTTTCTTTCAGTATATCTCTTCTTTGAGGGTTTTGATTGGATGAACATACTTGGCATGTAAAAAGGAGGGAGCTGAGCGTAGTGACCCAAGGAGAACAGGGCATCGGTCTCAGGACCTGTCTCGGCACCCAAGAACCTACCAAGCCCTCGCAAGGCGACACTTAATCCTTTTCTAACGCTCACTTTTATTTTCGCTCCAACCTTCCTTGTTTTGATATTATTTTTCCAGCAAGAAGCCACCCCTAGGAAGACAAGGTATCGGCCCCGGGTCTGACTCGTCCCCAGGAACCTACCAGGCCTTCGCAAGGCGATGATCAACTGCTTATATATTTTTATTTCTTTGCTTTTCTGTGATAGGGGTTAGAACCCCTTTTTACACACCTTCGTATTGATATTCATCTTTTGGGATGTTCAGGATTTCTTGGCATCATTATTATTATCTTCTAGCAGGCTTCTCTAACTGCCTCACTACTAACAAGAACGCCTAGAACGGCTGCCTAGCAGGCTGGCAGAACAGGGTCACTAGGACTTCCTTCTCAAACAGGTCTTTTAATGTCTAACAATGTCTTTACAGGAGGTAATGACTACTCCAACCTCCCTCAAACATACTTAGCCTAAACTTGGGACTTTATGCCTTGGTCGCCGGTCCCCAACAAAAAGTATCCCCTCAACAAGTACAAATACACATATAACAGGAAAGAAAGGTACTTGTAAAGGAGAAATATCACCTGGAGTGGCCACAAGAAGCTTCCATCGCAGCAAAGGCTCCTCCAGGCTCCACCAAATTCCACGAACCACGAAACCTGTCCAGCACAACAATAAAACAAAAACCCAATTAAACGCACCCGCACTAGACAGGGAAATGGCCCTCTTGGCCTAATGAAATCAGACATGACTTTGCTACAAAACTAAATCGGCCCTCGTGGCCTAATGAAATAAAACAATACTATGCAGAACATCCACCTGAAAACAACCATGATAGACATCAAAGCATACTATTCCCAGGGGAACAGGGCTGGTAGCCCTAAACTAGGTGCATTAAATTATGACCTATCCCTCCTGCGTATATCGCAAGAGGTGTTCGCATCACATGTCGTCGAATCAGTCTATGGGTCCGAGATAATAAAGGTAGATGAGTCTCGCTTACCCTCTGCATCACCCAAATCAACCATCGTCTGCCAAAGAGGGCATGTTCAGAAAGCATACCCCACAAACGACCAGGTCCTGTCTCACCATCAATAGATATATCGGGACAAGGGCCACAATTAAAGAAGAGGTCCTCTTCATACGCAAGATTAGCCAATGAATCGGCAAACTGATTCCAATTCCGTGGAATCAGCTGAAAAGACACTCGATCGAATTCGTCTAGCAGGGCTATGGCAGTATGATGGTACATACAAAGGATCGGGTTCCGCACCATGTACGTCCCATTGAGTTGATTTAAAACCAACTGAGAGTCCCCTTTCACCAACAACTGGCGGATACCACCCTTTTTTGCAATATTCAAACCCATGATCAGGGCTTTGTATTCTGCCATATTATTGGTAAAATTCGCCCCGAGATAAGCAGCTAACTTCATGACAATGCGTCGTCGGGGGTCTCGGATGACAACTCCTACACTTCCTTTTTTGCATGCACCCCTGGACGCCCCATCAAAGTACAAGGTGTATGTCCATAAAGCGTTTACATATCCCGCCATCCAGAACTCTACTCGTAATTATGGTAATCGAAATTCAGCATTTTCAACGGGTGGACTGTAGGCTCCATCCCTCCATCATCATTGAATTCAACAGGGATGCTCGTCAAAAGTTGTAGGCAGTGATGGCAGAAGACCTTGATTTCCCAAATGAATGTCCCGCCTTCTTGCTCAATCACCTTGTATCCTTTGCTCCACCAAATGAGCTTTCCCTGATGATATCTTTGTTCCAAATATGGGTGTTCTAAATAAGGGATCAGACGACCCATCAACCTCTATCACGATTTCCTTGCAGATGTTTGATCGATCTTGCCTAGACCTGCAAGGCAGTCATAGCATTAGTGTAATCAGAAGTAATAAGGTTTAATCTTATTAAGATTAACCTTATTTTTAAATTCTATCCCCTCAAGGTCAGCTAACAATACTGTAGATTTATTCTTTCCTATCCTAACGATCCTATAGGGCCCATCCCATTTGGGCTCTAACTTGCCTGGAAATAATTCTCGTCGTGCATCATAATACAAAACAAGCTGTCCTTTCTTGAAGGTGTATTTCTTGGCTTTGAGGTCGTGTAGCTGCTTCATTCGGCGCTTCGCCACTTCTTGGTGCAACAAGCTCTGCAACTTAAGCTCATCTAAATGTGCCAATGTCGTCAAGCGCTCAAAAAGAGCATCTTCATCGCTCAAAGAATGATTGATGGCAAACCGAATAGTCGGCAGCTCAATTTCTAGAGGCAAGACACACTCCTCCCCATATACTAACTTGAACGGGGTATGGCCAGTGGCTCGTTTGAAAGTCGTATTATAGGCCCACACTGCCACATATAACTTTTTATCCCAATCCCGTTTCTTTTCCGACACAGTTTTGGACAGGATGCCCACAAGCTGCTTGTTGGTGCTTTCAACCTGACCATTGGCTTGCGGATTATATGGGGTTGTCTTGTTATGCTGGATGTTCCACAACTCTGTCAAACCTTTGATCACCTTATTCAGGAAATGGGTTCCGCGGTCCGACACTAATTCTTTCGGCGGACCAAACCGGCATATTATCTGCTCTAAAAGGAAACTAGCAGTTTCTTTAGCATCATCTTTCCTTGTTGCACGTGCTTCTGACCACTTTGTGAAGTAGTCAGTTGCTACAATGATGTACCGCTTTTGCGTAGTCGATGACGGAGTAATAGGACCCACAAAGTCTATTCCCCACTTCTCAAATGGAAGTATCGCCATAATAGGGGTGAGTGGTCGTTTCCTATTCTCTCGACTATCATGTCGTTGGCAAATATCGCATCTCTTAACATACGCAAACGCATCCTGGAAGATGGCAGGCCACCAATAACCTGCCCTTAAAGCCTTCTGGGCTGTAAGCCGTCCAGCAAAATGGCCACCACAAGCAGAATCATGGCACTCCTCCAAAATGAATGGCACCTCGTCAGGCATCACACACCGGCGATAGATGTCATCAACCCCTTGCCGATATAATGTACCTGCGATCAAGGCAAACTTTAATGCTTGCTGCTTAATTTTCCTTTTCTCAGCCTTAGATAATTCGGATCCCGCCTCTCCTGTTGATAAATAATGCGTTATTGCAGCATACCAGGAGGGAATAGATGCCGTATCTATTTTAAATATCATCTCCATGTCACTACCTTCAGCCACAGATTCTTTCGGCTCCCCAAAGTCCACTAGACATTCCACGATGCCTTGCAACCTTGGTGGCTTACTCTTGATTTCATAATCAAATTCCTGCAAAGTGATCAACCACTTCGCTAAACGATCAGGCGGCTGTAACTTATTCATCAATAGTCGAAGTCCCTCCGCCTTCGTATAAAGTACAACTTTCTCATAGAGAATGTAATGCCTGAATTTCTTGGCCCCAAAGACCATCGCTAGACACAGCTTCTCCATGTAGGTGTAATTGATTTCGGATACCCCCAGCTTCCGACTAGCAAAAGCAATCGGGTGGTACCACTTCTCTTCCCAAATTTGGGCTAAACAGCAGCTGATACTATACATGGTGGCTGCTGAGAATATATAGAACACCTCACCTCTTTTAGGTGCTTTTAAAACGGGCGCTCTTGCTAGCTCTTGTTTCACGTCCTCAAATGCTACCTTACAAGGGTCACCCCATACAAACGAACAGCTAAAGGACAATAAATTTGTAAGTGGCAACGTTCTTTCTGCTAAGGCGTTAATGAATCTACGGTAGTAACCAACCGAAGACAGAAAGCTATGAACTTCTTTCGGAGTGCGTGGTGGACCCATGGCAATTATAACTTTGACCTTTTCGGGGTCTGTCGCAATTCCTACCGAACTAACCACATGACCCAACAATAGCCCATAAGGTACTCCAAAAACGCACTTCCGTGGGTTTAGGGCGATGCAAAATTGTCTACAGCGCTCAAAGCATTTTCTCAAAATGATCAACTGCCTTTCTCTCACGGTGGCGGCCCCTAAGTCATCAATAAACACCCTCAACTCTTCAGGGGATATGTCACCGAATGTCTTATCGGCTGTTCGTTGCCACGAACCAGGCGCATTGCATAAACCAAAAGCCATCACGTGGTAAGCAAAAGTGCCAAATACAGTGATGAAAGTTGTTTTCAACTTGTCCTCTTCTGCAATTGCCATTTGGTTGTATCCTGCAAAGCAATCCATAAACGAATATATCTCCCTACCCGCTAATTGATCCAAAATCTGGTCAATAAATGGCAATGGGTAGTAGTCCTTAACTGTCTGCTTATTCAGCTCTCTAAAGTCTACACATAAACGGATCTGATTATTCTTCTTCTTTCTAATCACAACTGGCGAACACCATTCCGTGTGTTGTACAGGGAAAATCAAACCCGCTTTTCGAAGCTTCTGTAACTCTTCAAACAACCCGTCCCTTAATTCGAAAGGCATACGCCTGACTTTCTGCCGTACAGGACGACTGCCCTCTTTCAACGGAATTGTATGAACAGCAAGACTGGGAGGGATGCCTCTCAACTCATCATAACTCCAGGCAAAGATATCACGGAATTCCTGGATCAAGGCCACATAGTCCTCCCTTTCTGCTGAGCTGAGCATAGAGCCTAATTTGATTGGCCGCGAATCATCAAGCGTACCAAGGTCTAGCTCGATAACATCTGCATCTCTTATACGATCTTGGGCCTCTATCGGCTCGTTCAAAGTGATCTGATAGATGTCCTCCGTGGTGGATCCCTCTTTGGACTCATCACTCGATGATGTCTCACTAGCAGATAAATCTTCTAATGTCTCCAATTCTGTAGAAGATAGAGGAGCTCTCTCACTCTGCGGGGACTCAGGATAAGCATCAACCACCACACGCTGGGCACCTCTGCCGAATAACAATCGACCGGCGGGTATATCCACTTGGCAATCCGCTTGCAAGATCCAAGGTCGTCCAAGTAATACTTGGTAACTTGGCCGCCCTGCAAAACGAATCACCCTAAAGTCCAACAGGCATTCTACATTTGCAACAGTGACATGGACCTTAGTAATGCAGCCTTCCGGCTGTCTCAAACTGTCATCTGCCATTCTGAGAATTGTGGAAGTATCTTTCTGAATCGCAAGACCCAACCTTTCCATCAGTTCAGAACTCATAATGTTAACAGATGATCCCGTGTCGACAATGGCATAATCTACTAATATCCCATCGACATAGGCTGCAACCCTTGGGCAATGCTTCTCAGCATGCTCGAACCAGTCATCACCAAATCGCGCAATACCCAAAGGTTCTACAATATACCCGGTACGTAGGATCTTTCTAAATTCCTTACGTACTCCTGGGGAAAGCTTAATAAGCTGCAAAAGGTTCACATCCGGCTTGACTTCGCAAAGAGAGCCCGCCAAATCGAATTCATGATAGTTCGATAGGGCTCGCTTTTCACGCCAAACCATCCGCTCTTTAGGTCGCTGAACTGGCTTCATTGCCTCTTTCCTAACTTTCACCTTCTTCTTTGGTGCTTCCTTATCGGCTTTACTCTCTACGGGCTTCAAAGGTCCCCCTTCTAGGGCAGGATCCAAAACTTGCGTTCCTTTGTCGCCTTGTTTAGGGTTTCCGTCGACAGGCTTATCCATGTCGGCTTCTCTACCCTTTTTACCTCTTGTAAGGACAGCTCGTAGATTAGAGGTTTCAGTATCATTAACGCGTACAGCCTCAATCAAACTAACCCCACTTCCACTTGGTAGCTCTTCCACTGTAGTCTTTGGTCGTTGAAGTATTTGTTTAGGCCCATCCTCTCGCTGGGAATCATTTCCTTGGGCACGATGATTAACAGGCCCTGGTTGCCGACTACCCCGCTGGAGGGAACTGATCTTACTCCAGCAAGTAGCTGCTAGATGGCCGGATTTTCCACAAATGTCGCACTTAACATTTGGGCAATTTCTTGGATAGTGCTGCCCGCCACACCATTTGCAACTAAACCTCGACGGTGCACCCTCCTCCGGGTATCTACTTCCTATCAAATTTTGTTGTTTTTTAAGGAAGTTGACATCAACAGCTATTTGTCGATACTGCTCCGTAATCATGTCGGTATAATGCTTCATCATGTCCTTAACCTCGCCAAGAACATTGGAAGAACTCGACTCATAGCCTTGGTCATTTCCATGTCGTTCAATCGGCCTAACAATTCGATTAGGCACAGGCTGTTGAGCTGCAGGCATGGTGTTAGAATTGACCGCCTGGCCTCCACTACTTGGAGCCATTTGACTGCCCGTAGGCATCGACATGCTAGGGGGAGTTGGTAATAAAGGGACATTCTGTATCATGTTCCCTCTCCCATTAGGGTTAGCCATCGCTATCCCTTGGCCACTACTGCCATTGGCTATTGCCATATTGTTTCCCAATACTAGACCCATGTTCGAATTGCCTCTAGAAGCATAGGCTGCTTGTAGTCGGGATTCCACCTCTTGTGCTCGTGTAATGGCAGTATCTATATCCCCCAAGGGAACACTACTCAACTGCAATTGGATATTAAAGTCCAAACCATGTAGGAAATATTGCAATTGGGCAGCTGCGGGGATAGGAATAGAGGTGTCCAACTTACGGAAGACCTCTTTTATCTTCTTCGCATAAGCACGAATATCCTCGTGTGGATCTTGGCGGGTCACGTTGAGTACACGCAACCAATATTGCCCACCCCTTTCAGGGGCAAACTCCCTTCGAAAAGCTCCATAAAATGCATCAATGTTCAATATGGTTCCGGCTTCTAAACCATGATACCATATAGCGGCTCTTCCTTTGAGAGTCATGTTGAAGAACATCATTAAATGCCCTTCTTCTTGAATGCGACAGTTAAACATCAGCTTTTGAAACTCCCTAATGTGGAGTTCCGCATCTTCCTCAACTAACCCATTAAAAATGGGTAGCGGGTAGCCTAGAGCCGGCAAATCCGTCGTTCCTGCTGGAATTGCAATAGGCTGCGCCATGACGAGGATTGGGTTTGCACGAGGAATAGGGAACGGTGGGGTTACACCTCCCGCAATTGACGTGGACTGGCTTAAGGAAAGAAGGGGAGCACTAGAGCTTCCACCTTCTCCTAACTTACTGCTTGGGGTCCTAAGACCACTAGATCCACTCCCTCGTAAGGGTTCAGCACCGCTCCGCTTAGGGGAATATCTCCTAAAGATTTCAGCACGTCGCCTAGCTCTCTCGTCTCTTTCTTGCTTTTGGATTTCTGCTAGACGATGCTTATCACTAAATAACGGATCAAGCTCAGTATCCTTTGGCATAAACTGCTAGTTGGTCCCTAGAAAACCAGGATTCGAGAACCGCCACTTTTAAGCAGCTCCCGGCAGACGCACCACTGATGGACCTAAAAACGGGCCGGCACTGGCTCATGCACTAGCCGGACCTCGTCACTATGCACAAGACAACCCCTCGGCCTCGCGGCCAGGAGCGTCTATCAAAATCTCTGCCTTCCTACACATTGCGTTTGTAATACGTTGTAGTCCAACTGATCCTAACCCAATATTGCTCCTCAAAGGGAGTCCCTTTCACATAGCCAAAAGGCTCGAATCACATACACATGGGGTTCCTCCTACGGCTGAATGCCGTCAACCCTCTGCGACTCTCCTACACCTTGGGGATTGGCCCCTCGATGCGCCGCTCAACATTTAGACATTTCGCACAAACGTCACTCAAGGTACCAAATAAACGTATCCAGGAATGTACCATTGTCCTTACTTGACTTCCCCTTTATGATCCCACGACTAGCCTACGACATAGGAACCTCACTGCCTCTCAACGTAGGTCATATCCCAAAAACAATTGCAATGCATATCCAGGAGCTAACTCTGATACTTTTAATTTCCTCTAAATGATCATGCAAAGAGGTGGATGCCTAGTGCTCAAACATCTTAAAAACCAGCAGCGTGCAAGTGCAAATCATCTCTTTCATGCTTTTCTTTCTAACCGCTTTGTGCTTCGTTGCAACACCTAGCACCGAAGTGATCTTCGTGCTACTAGGTTTTAATTCTTATCATTATTATTCCGTCCTAGATGCGATGTATATAAAATCAGCAAATTATTCCTCATGCTCAGTGTCATTTAACCATTTTTCCACAACTCTACCCTTCCCCGTTGATAGTGCATCATTGCATTCATTTCTTTCAGGGTTTCCTTGTCATTTTTATGTGGAGAAAGGAATGAAACACGCACCAAAACATATAAACAAGGCTGAACTGAAGCATAACTTCATGCCCCAACCTTGCTATACATCAACAAACATAAATCCTATTTTTCTATATTTTTCGTAGCCCCAAATGTATTTATCCCCTATTTTTCATGGTGTTTTTATCATTTTTCCCCATTTTCTTCCATTTTCTTGTATTTTTTAAATTGCTGAAAATTGAAACCAGTTTGTGGGCTGTGGCCCTTAGTTCATTTGCAACAAAATTGAAAGATTAGTTGATGTGTATCGACGGTTTTCCCCATTTATATGCCCAAAACCCTTGTTTTTCCCCATTTTTATGGTTTTTCGTGTCTCGGTTCCCTATTTTCTGCTATCCCACACATGTTTTCCAGATTTTTAAATGATGAACAGCTAGAAACCAACTCAAAGCACGACATACTCAAAACTCAATCCATATGAACACATTTTTATCAACCAAATTTGCATCAAAAGACCATTTTCCTTGAAAAAACAATTATTACCGTGTCTTGCGGGTTTTTCCATTAAATTTGGCACGTCCCACGATTGATTTCCAGCCATGAATTCTGCTTGGAATCAGCAATCTACAATGGTTTTGCATTGCTCTTTCATCCCGTCAAGAATCGGCATCCATCCGGCCGTCCATCTTCATCCTATTCCTTCAAGCACGAACGGGGGCTAAGAGGAGAGAGAGAGAGGAGAGAGAAAGACTGGTTTTCTCTCTCTTCAACCAGTCCACCATTGCGGGAGCGGAGACCGGCGAATTGATCGGCACATCATCTTCATCAGGCCTGGAGGTCCATAACCATGGCTTCTTTGTGAGCCAGCAATCGATTGTGGGGGGGGGGGGTCGCGTTTTTTTCGGCGGCTGTTTTCAGCCGCCGCCCCCCCTCCATATCCACGATTTTTTGAGGGGGGGGTGCCAAAGGTCACCCCCCCTCCTCCACACCTTTTCAAATTTCCATTTTGGACCCCCTCTTGGGCACCCCGGCCGGTTTCGGGCCATCTTCCGCACCCGGACTCGGAACTTCGATCTGAAAATTCCTATGAGCTCGTCTCAACATCCCGGACAGGCCTGCAGCTTCACTGACTGGCACAGGCGCACGGAAAAATTATGAAAATTCACGGAGTGTCGCACGGGCGCCCGTCAAGCACTTAATGCTTAAAATCGTCCTAGGTCGAGCTGCCGCCTTCGTGGTTGAGCATTTTCCCCCGCATTTCCATATTTTTCCCCTATTTTTAGGCATGTTCCGGGGCCTAAAATCCATCCTTCATTTGGGAACCAGACTGACCTTGTCTTCTCAGTATTCTCGTGGCTCTTGTCTCCACCTAGTTATTATCATGCTTCGCTCTTCCATCCATCCGTTTGCGAGTCCGTTAGCCAGATCTTTGATCTTGGCTACGACTCCTAGGGGTAGGGCCTGGTCCAGGGAGCATGGGAAAGAGAATGAAAGCTCGAATGGCCTCCTATGTAGCTCTCTCTGGCGCCATATGATCAAATCCTGGGGCCAATCTACAGGATGTGTATCATTTCACAGTGGCATGAGCTCCTTAGGAAGTTGTCGTGGAAGTATGCGCACTCGGCGTTAGGCCTCCTTTGCTAACTCTTGCCTCCTTCTCCTTGCTGCAATTATGCGTTCAAGTAGTTCGGCATTGGCAGGTTCCTCCTGTGGGATCTCTGGTTGAGGCAGACTCGGCATCCTTGGTGGCTCTTTGTCCTCATCTTGCTCGAAGTCCGGGCCCTCTTCGACATTTCACTCTACCATAGGAGGAACGACTGGTGGTGGTGGTGGTGGCTGCTCCTGCTCCTGAAAACCCAACTCCTCAAGCTCCGCAGTGGAAAGGCCCGTACAACGCAGGTAGTAGAACTATTGCTCTTTAGTTATTCTTGTACTTGTTGGAAGCTCCCGCTCTTGAAGGCTATATCGTAGCGCCCGGGTGCTTAGCTCCAACTTTCTTTTTACCTGTTCCATTGTATCATCGCCCTCGGCTTGGATCACGTGGAGCACCTGTTGAGAAAGGCATGTCGCTGGGTCTTAGTGGTTATCTCTGCAGCCTCAACCCTAGCCTCGGCCAGCATTCTTTCACACTCTGCCTGCAAGCCGTTCTGTTAGATCCCTCACCCTATCAAAGTTCTTTCTTTCCCACTCCATGGCTCTCTCCTCCATCTTTTTCCTTTGTTCCTCTTGTTGGCCCACTAGGGTGGTCACCACCTGTTGCTGCTCATTTGATAAGAACCATAACTGGTTTATTTCTTTGAGTTTCTGAGCTAGCTGTTCTTCAGCGATCCCTCTTGCTTGATCAACAATGCTGAGCCTGTAGTGCGCTTCGGTCAGGATTTTTGATTTTTCTTGGACCAACTGTTCTAGGCTCTGGATTTCAGCGTGGAGCAGCCTCTTCTGATTAAAGGTCATGGCCATGAGGGCTTCCACATCTTCTTGGGAGGTCTCCAGCACATCTTGCAATCTCTGCACTTCATCCTGTAGTCATTTTTCTTCAGCTGTTGCTGAGACCCCCGGCCCTTCATTTTTCAGGAATTTGATTTCCCTGATTAGGTTGTCCTGTTCTTCCTGCTAGTGCCATGATTGGGGCTCCGCTGCATGTTCTTGTGGAACAGCGGCTTTGCCTTCTTGAACCTGCCGGTAGAGCGTTTCCACCTGGGCCATCCTTTGCTGAAGATCGTTGTATTGCTGTATCAAAATTTTTATGTTCCTTTGTTCCGCTACCAGGCTCTACTCCTCATCCTCCAGCCTTTGCCTAAGGCAGCTTTCATTGGTTTGGGCTTGCTTCGTTTTTTCTTTGAGCTGGTCTTGCAGGGCCTTTAGCTCTCTCCGTCTGTCAGCTTCCTGCCTTGAGACCTCTAGCCTGAGGGCCGCTGACGTCTCCTTTTCTTTCTCTAGTTCCAGCAGTGCCACCCTCTTTTCTTATTTTACCTTGTCCAGTTGAGTCAATAACTCGGCCACATATGCGTCATAGTTTGCAACCGGTATGGGAGTATTTGGCGTGGTGGTCGATGCCTCCAACCTTTGTCGTTTGGGGTCTTGTCGAGACTCTACATCTGCGGCGGCGGCGGTCTTTTCAATCGAGTTTTGGGGACAATTTTGGCCACCCTGCTCATGAGCATCTGCATCATGGTCATGAGCTGTGCCGCATTGAGAGGAGGCGTGGGGTGTGCAGCGGTGGCGGTCATGATTTCAGCTGTTGTTGGCACAAAGGAGGGAGGGAGTGGATGTAGGAGGGACTTGCCCTTGCCTATGGCCACCGGTGCTTCTTCCACACTTGCGCTTGCTTCGACTTTATGGGGCCAGGGCTTGCGGGTTCGAGCTCTCCGCCCCCATGGGTCTCTTCCACCGACCTTCGGGTGGCTTTCGCCAGTTCAGCCAGTTCCTTGAGTCGCTGCTCCTTGGCTTCTTCCTCTGCCCTCCTTTTCCTATCCTCTTCCGCCTTCTTCGACTCCTCTCTTATTCTGGCGAGCTCCTCCTCCTCTTTCCTCCTCCTTTCTTCCTCGGCCCTTCGAGACTCTTTCTTAGCCTTTTTGATGTCAGTCGATTCTTCCTTACTTAATTTCTCTTTTTTCTCCTTCTATCTCCTATCACTTTTGCTTTGTTCTACGGGTTTGGTCGCTCGCGGAGGCGGCACTTCCTGCTCTCCCTTGTCGTTTACTGTTCTTTTGCTCGATTCCCTTCCGCCATGGTGAGCTGAGCTTTGATGTGCCGCTTCCTCCTCCATGACGTCCTCATTCTTTATTGCTTCGTCTATGATGGCTGTCAGATGCCCCCATATCTGATTGTAGCCGCTTTTGACGCAGGTTTCTTCCTTGTGGAGCGCGCTGTTGAGGCGGGGGACTCTCCTTCTGTTGGTGCTTCCGTTGGAGTGAGGAGGGCAGCTGAGCTTTGAATGGTCTTCTGTACAAATCCATTCCAGTCGATTTCTTCAAGGGTTCCTGCTGCTATGCTTTCCAATAGTGGAACCCCGATCCTGTTCATCAGCGCATTGTAACGTTGGCCCGAGAAGAGGGTATGGATCATTTTTGCTTGTAGTCTCAACGCTAGGTCCGGGATGTCAGCCAAACTGATTCCATCCACAGTATGCATCGCTTCTTTCTTGACCCCCAGCATGGTGTAAACGTCTCGCCTCGGCCTTCTCTCTTTCTTTGGCACAAGCCCCAGGGCCTTTTCTATGATGGTTGCACTGAGGGCCACTTCAATTCTCCTTTCTTGCTCCCCTGTCCTTACTGTGACAGTGCCACAATTCCTACTTTTGTCGAAATTCCTCAAGAAATCTGCACACATACTGTAATCCACCACCTGCCCCACCTTTTCCACATACTTGTGGAGATGACATCTGTCCACTAAGTCTTTGATCGCGGGTTCCTCCATGATGGCTTTGTCCAGATTCAGTGTGTGCTTGAAAGTGAAGTGATTAAATCTGTGCGTCTCGATGGCAATGCCGAATTTGGTCATTTCCTCTTTTGAGAATGGTAGTTTGCCTTCTTTGTCCTGTCCTGCCATGGCGGTGACCTGTCAACACACCATGCCAACATTTAATGCCTAACAATCAGCGCATTTCTAATTAGAACTAAGTCTAAGAGAAAAATAGATGGGCTTAAGGCTTAAAGTGGGCACACTTTCTTAGAGGCTTGACCATTGCTATTGTTTCATTCTGCAATATTCTTCCATAGAAAATTTCTTAATTATAACAATCTGCTAGCTAGATAACATAACTTTTCATCTTTGCTCTACTCTTGGTCACCTTGCTCCCCCTCTGTCAGGAATCTTTCAAAGAATCCTTCCTAGGATTAGCACAGGAAGGGCGAGGGAAGCACTTGTCCACGTGGGTTGACTTACCTAGCCAATAGCCAATCATAGAAGTTTGGATTGTATTCGAGTTGGGGGCATGACAATCCAGAGTGGATGGTTGGATGGAGACTTGGGATATGTAGGTCAAAATGTCGTGGAAGAGATCTCCGGTACTGAGGCGACTGGCAACATGTAATTCCTCTTGGGTGAGGAATTGGTCAATGTAGGGGTGGGCGAGCACATGGTCATCCAAATGCTGATCACGGGTGATGTCCAAGACCCCAAACGAGATAGGTGCCACATATGTGGGGTCATATTTGATAGTTTTGATTGCCCTGCATTGCTCAGCATTGGTCATTATGCGACAACCTTTTTTCTCCCATTGGATCCTTAGCGTAAACCACTGCTGCAAGAATGTGGAAGGTGAGCTTGCCATCTGCATGAGCTCTTGCAACTCCTGTTCAGGAGCAAAACGCAAAGGCTTACGATAAGAAGTGATAAGTCTTCTGAGTTCAGCCTGATCCTTCGAGATTTCATCATTTGCTATCAGCTCGGCAGCAATTTTAGGAACTTTAGTGGTCATAAGTTCGTATTCCTGCCAAGTGCATGGTAACGCACGAACATCTGAAGCAAGTGTTTCGTCAAGAAGACCTAGGTCTAGCCTCTCATAGCTTCTGGCAAATGTAGTGAAAGTTTCATCTAATATTTTAATGCAGGTTATTAACTCATCCCCAAAAGTTGCGGCAAGGTCCTTAGCCAAAGAGACGAAAGGCCGTATTGCGTAGGCGGGTTTAAGACCCTCTGGTGGTGCTGGTGCGACTAGACTAGACAGTTGTGACTTCCTCATCGGTGTCACGGTTGGAAAACACTTTGAGATGCTGTAGGAAGCTCTAGAGGCATGGGGGTTGTACTTGGTTCTGAGCGGGCAGTCATCGTCGTTTGTAAGTTCTTAGGATTAGGTAGGGTTAAGGCCGGGGGCATTTGCTTTGGTCGATAGATGAGCCGAGGCTTGCTAGCCACCGTCGGCCCTGGCATGTTAATTGTGTTCTGGGTGCTACCTATGCAAACCTTTCTCATTAGGGTGAGATTGCTTGTAGATGAGCTTCCCAAGTGCCCCTTTTTAGGCACCCAAATCCAGGGATTGCCCTCGTGGTATCCTTGTGCCCGCAAGAGGGCTTTGGGAATCCAGTGCGGCGTGGTTGTGCGTCTACAGCGATAGCGCATAGATTGCCTCTTGGTTCGGGACGGTTGATAACTTGGACATTTAGGATCACACTTGGATGGTTTACCTGGATGTGGTTTTTGCCGTTTTGGAACCCATAGAAACTTGGACTCTTTGGCCTTGTGAGCGCTCCTGGTGGGCATGGGTCTATGGTTGAGAACTGGGCACGAGGCCGTAGTTTCTGTTTGTTTAGACTCGGGCCGAAGCGTGGTCGTGGGGGTTTCCATCGGCGGCTTCGTAAAAGTGGGGGAGTTAGGGCAGCCCTTGCTGAAAGTCGTCACTATGTGCACGTCGCCAATGGCAAGATGTATGTGATTTAGGTTGTAATCCACATTACAGTTGGTTTGTTTCTTGAAAGTGCGACCTAATAGTGATACATTACCAGTGTCCTTAGTGTCAGGCAACACATGGAAGAAGGCTGGTAAACTTTCAAACTTGATGGAAACGACCACCTTGCATTTCCCTAGGAGTGGGTAAGCGGTACCCCCAAACGGGGTGAGTTGAGCATTAGTGGGCTGTAGTTGCGGTTGACCAATGCGTGTCCAATGGTCATATGTTAGGATGTTGCAGTCAGCACCTTCATCAATCAAGGCGTCGAAAGAATACACCGCTCCTGTTGCAACTATGATCCGCAGGTATGCCGGTGCCACTACTTCGTCCTGATCTGTCAGGTCAGTTACAGTAGCCATGCGGACGTTTAGTGGGGGTTCTAGCATGGGTGGCTCATGCAATGGATGTGAAGGAGGATAGTACTTCTTAATGCAGCTGCCATTAAAAAAGCCTATTCCCTCACCGTCAAGCATCTCCAACTCGACATTTTCGGTCCTACCGATTACGCGTACCCTGAAAGGCCCTAGCCCTCGAAACTTCATCTTCTGTTTATGTCCTTTCACCGAGTACAGCAGAACAAGGTCCCCTTGTTCGAAGTCTCGCTGCGTGACATGCTTGTCAAACCACATCTTTCGTCAAGCCTTTTCACAAATTAGAGAGTGAGTGGAGTCGGGTCTCCGTTAAGCGCTCAAGTTCTACTAAGCGGTTAGTCCAAGCCTCTCTTCCCTCCCAACGTTCCTAGACTGCTAGCCTCAAACTAGGGACGAAGAATTCTACGGGCAGAATGGCTTCAGTTCCGTAAGTCAACCTAAAGGGCGTCTGTCCTATAGCCGTTTTATAAGCTGTGTGATAGGCCCACAAGGCCGCCATTAGCTTGTTATCCTAGTCACTCCTCGAAGTAGACACAACTTTTGTAAGCACATTGACTAGAATTTTGTTTGTGGATTCGGCTTGGCCATTAGCCTAAGGGTAATAAGGAGAAGACTTCCGATGAATTATTAGGAAGGTAGAGAGCAAGTGGGCAATCACTTCATTAATGAAGTGTGTGCCCTGGTCGCTTACAATTTTGATTGGACAATCGAACCATGAAATAACCTGCTCCCACAAGATTTTTCCAGTGGTCCTAGCATCGTTATTCCTCGTGGCTCGTGCCTCTACCCATTTCGTTAAATAGTCGGTTGCCACTATGATGTATCGAGCTAGGAATATTGTGCTGCAGGACTGACAGGCCCAACAAAATCGATGCCCCATTTTTCAAAGGGTTGTCGGGCTATGACAGGGTCATCTCCATCTTGTCCTTTCACATAGGCACTTTGGTCCTTTGGCACTCATCGCAGTGCTTTACAAATTTAGCTGCATCGCGGAATAGGGTGGGCCACCATAGCTGGAATTGTAGCACCTTTCGGGCTGTTGTGTCCCCCCTAAAATGGCCGCCAGCGATTTTGCCATGTGCTTCGTTTAATGCGTCGTGCATCTCATGCTCACACACACATATGCACAATAAATCGTCTTGTCCCATTCTGTAGAGTTGGCCAGCTATCAGTTGGTAGGGCTGAATTTTCAGGATAAGTCTCTTCAGCCTAGCCTTCTCCATGGGTCGCTCTGGTAGTCAATTTTCTAGCACTTGCACTATGTCATCGGCCCAATATGGCGTCAGATCCGCTCTAAACAATTCTCGTTCACTAGACAAGTTAAAAAGATGGGCGTTCGGTAAATCATCAGGCACGCCTTGTCCAGCGGCTTCTCCTGTGGGTATGTGGGACATGTGGTCAGCCATGTAGTGCTGCTTGCCTTTGCGTACAACCACAGAGAAGTCAAACTCCAGTAAAAGGAGTAACCATCTAGCTATGCGCCCCGTAGCGCAAGGCTTGTTCACAAGATACAGTAGGGCTTGATGGTCAACGAAGAAGACAAAGGGAGTGGCCAACAGGTAATGCCTAAATTTCTTTACTGCAAATACCATGGACAACCCCTCCCTTTCTGTCGTGGAATAGTTCATCTCAGTTTCTGTGAGCTGCCTCTGCTGGCGAAACTCACCGGGTAATCCAAGTTATGCTCACCAGGCTGGCATACCACGGCTCCAATAGAGAACTTAGAGGTGTCTATGTGCACATGGAATGTTACATTCCAGTCTGGGGCTCGCAAGATTGGTGCAGTCGTAAGAGCCTTTTTCAATTCTTCATATGCGCGCTGGCATTCCTCCGTCCACTAAAACACTATCAATAGCTTGTACAAAGGTCTAGCTATTAATGCATAATTTAGCACGAATCATCGATAGTATCTAGTGTGTCCCAAGAAGCACTGAACTCCCTTGTAGTTGTCGGGTGGCGGTAGGTCAACAATGACTCTGACTTTGGAAAAGTCAGTGGCAATGCCATTCCCTGACACTACGTGCCCCAAGATGCATCCGTGTTTTACCCAGAACTGGCACTTTAAGGGATTTAGTGAGAGGTGGTACAGCCTACACCTTCCAAAGATAGCTCGCAATTTCTTCAAATGTTCGTCCCAACTAGAGTGTAAACATAGGTCATCTACAAACACTTCCAGTTCGCGCCTAAGCATGTCTTTAAAGATGGTGCACATTAGGCGGCGCTGGAAGGTTGCAGGTGCATTCATTAGCCCAAAAGGCATGACAATGTAGGCAAATACGCCCCATTTCGTGGCAAAGGCAGTCTTGTGCCTGTCGTTGGGGTGCACTTGCACCTGATTGTAACCCGAGAAGCCATCCAGAAAACTGTAGGCTTCCTTCCCTGCTACCCTCTCCAGCATGTGCTTGGTATAAGGTAAAGGATAATTATCCCTTTTCGTAGTGGCATTCACTTTTTTGTAGTTTACGCACACTCGGATTTTTCCATTTTTCTTCATAACAATCACGATAGGTGACACCCAGTCCGTGTGCTTGATCTCATATATGAAACCTGCCCTCATGAGTTTGTGAATTTCCTCCTTCACTGCATGGGCGTGTTTAGGATTCATGGGGTAAGGTCGTTGTTTTGTTGGCACTGCATCTGGAATCATTGGGATGTTATGAGTCACGACCCTAGGATCGACTCCCTTATGTTCGCAAACACATCGATGTACTCTTGCACGAGCGCAACAAGTTTGGTTTCTTCCTCTTCCGCCAAGTCATCTACGACGAATACCAGTCTTGGTTTTTCACCTTTCCCAGCCAAGTTAACCTCTTTGACTTTGGCGGGTCCCTCTATCTGATGCCAGGAGGCATATTCCACGGTGGATTCCGTGAGGATTTACGGTGGATTCCGTAAACTTAGATGTCCGGGGCTCATACACAAAGAGGATTCTTTGTGCGAGAAGTTGATGGGGACGCCTGTCCTTTTCGGGCGTTTCATTAATTTAGTGTGTACATGGGTGATTCCATAGCGGGTGATTCCGCAAAATGCATATTAAATTAATAAACGTTTATGAGTTTAGAGTGCGCACTCGTAATAAATTAAGGTTAGGATTTATTTCTAACCAGTTGATTTATTTATGTAGCTGAAGACTGCTAGGTATTCACTTTTGTCGGTTTAATTGTATTATTTTACTAACGATTGTGAATGCTTCAGTTGATGTGTAGAGATAGCAGCAGTGGCGGAGGAAAGCATTGGAGTCTAGCGGGTATTCGACATTTGGACTATATTTTGATAGGCGCCACGCCTATATTTTGTTATGTCTATTGAGACATTGATTATTGATTATTATTTTGTATGCGCTTATGCGCCCGGATATGTTATTTCTATTTGGACATTGAGATTGGGCGTGCCAGACTCTATGGGCACCGCCCATTAGCTTTATTTTCCTATTTTTGTAGAAAGCAAACTCAAAAGCTAAAAGCTTGTCATATTTTTGTAATTGGGCTATTATTGAGCATGAAGATTGGAAATATACATAAAATACATGCTTTGTGAAGCGCTCACACAAGGCATGGGGGAGATTGAACCCAATTTGTCTCTTGCCTCTTGTCGTGCATGCTTTTACATGGGTTTTTGTGCAAAAAGGTAGAGTACTTTGTTCTTGGGGACCTTCCGGGATTCACCACGTGAGCTATCTGCGACCGATCTGCGCACCACTATCGGTTCACTAGTATGACCTTGTCTTTTTGCACCTAGCAGGACCACCACTCTATCACCCTTTTTAAATTTTGTAAACCGTTTGGGTAGATCCTGTGGTTTCCTCTGCCTTTCCACTTTCGAGTCCCTTGCTTGCTTCCTGGCCTCCTCTTTTAGCCTCCTGCGCCTCAGGTGGACTGGCAAGTCTCCCTTGGTGCGTTTGACCTCAGAGGGTTGCGGTATCTTAGGATCACTCTCAGTACTAACTTCCGACTCTGAGTTGAACTCGCATCCTTCGCTTGAGGAAGGACTTTCCCCAGGGGGTCTTAGTTCCGTAGGTGAATCCGTCTTGAGCACTGGGATTACCCACCGTTGTGCCACTCCAGCTTGCTCGTAATCTACGGCTTCTATTCGTTCCAGCCAGGATCTGTCACACTCCATTAGTATGACTCCTTTTTCGTTTCGACTGAGCCCTTCTTTCCTAGGCCTTAAGTCTGCCCTGATTTTCTCTATCGCTTTTTCCTCTGTGTCGTACTCTATCATGTCTACCTCTTCTTCACTCTCTTCTCCCGCAGAGCGACAGTCCTCATACTCCTCCTCGTCCGGGTCATGTTCTTCCGACTGCTCATCATCCCCTAAGCTTCCCTATTCACTCTCCTTGTCGTCAGTAACTAAAGCCCAATTATATAACAAGTTCAGGTCATGGACTTTGTTCCATTTCCATTCTGGTTTAGCTAAAAGGTCACGTAGAGGCTTTAAGTTAGTGGCCAAATTGTCGTTCAATTTATTGGTCAGATACTCTACGATCTCTTGAAGCTCTAGTTTGTTGTTGGGGATGCGAGACGAGGCCGGTTTGCCCAGGTTGAGTGAGCTTCCTACCATCATGCAAAGCGGCACAATTGGCTCCTCAATTGGCACGGTGGCAGTTTTAGCAGCCTGCTGATGTGGTCCTTCCTCATTCAAGAATGGTAGGTCAATGGTTGCCAGCACGTGCATCCAATCCCTCTCATCCTCAGGGAAAGGAATGTATCTAGTTAGCGATCCATAGGGCTTGGTCAATTGCGTATTGCCTTCTAGCATGGCTGAGATGGTTGCCAAATGAATAGAAGTCGTCGTCCAAGTGTCCATCTCTACCCTCACTGCACTAGTTCTGTTCCCTAGGAAAATCAATCCATTGCCCCAATCCTCTATGACTCGTGCATTCCTCATCTAGGGTTGGCCTAATAGTATGTCGTAATCCACTCCCTTCATGACAATGAAGTTTACCGAGAATTGCACACCGGCAATCTTTACCGGCCAATTCTTTAAGACCCCAAATGGTCTTACCTTCATTCCGTTTGCTAGCGTGACATTGAATCTAGCGGTCTCTACAGGAGGGTTTCCCCATGCCTTTAGGACCTCATGGTTTAGTACACTAACACCGGCGCCTGTGTCTACAATTCCCTTCCGAGTCATGTCTCCTAAGGCTAGGACGGGCAAAACTGCGTGCATTTCAGTGCCCTCCCAAAAAGCATTGATGTGCAAAGACTTAGGATCTACATGCAGAGTTAGACTTGGGATCTGTATAACTGCATCGTGATCTCGTGGATCAATGCTGCCCACAAGTTTCGTGTGTTCCTCGATCGAGTCTTTTAACTCCTGCCACAAGGAGTGATTTTGCCTAAGCAGATCCTCAAGGTTTAGAGTTACTGGGGTGGACAGCAAAGTTGTGAGGAGGCTATTGGACCCTTGTCTTCCTCGGAGGCTGGCAGTTCTAGGCCATGCATCTTGTCTACCCTGGTAAGCTTCCCCTGGCCTTGCTGCTGAGCTGCCTTTAGTGGTGCAGGCATGTTCCCCACCTATGGTTTTGAGGGTGAGACTGGTGTGCTAACACTAGAGAAGTCGTCCATAGGGTCTTCCAATATGGGTTCACCATCTTCAAGGTGCTTTTGGGCGTCCTTGACCCACTCCTTGACCTTGGCTATAGCTTCGAGTTGCCGTTTGGGATGGGGATATTCCCCTACCTTGGCACTCCCTAGCTCTGCTGTCTTAGGAGCCGATGTCTCTGCCTCTTCGTCTGTGACCCTCTTTCCCGTCACCAGCGTAGTCGTTTCCTCGATTTTAAGGGTTATCTTTGCATCAGTCCTCTTTTTCCGTTTCCTCCGGCTTTTCTTCCCTATTGAGGTTGCATCAAGGTTACTTAGCCCTGGTAAGGAGATACCTGCTTATTCCGTTTGAGCTCGCGTCATAGCATGTAGTGGGATGGGCATATTCTCACTACCGAAAGTTTCAACTCCAAAGAGCCCCAAAGGCACCGATGGCATGTTGGTAGTGCTTATTGATGGCTTCAGCCTAGGACAATCAGGAAACAGATGTGTGATTCCACATTCTGTGCATCGGAGATCCGCTTTGTCCTTGTTGGCTTGTTCTCGCTCTGGGCAGCATGATGAAATGTGGCCTCAGTGGCCACAAGTCCAGCATGTGACCGGATCCTGGCTTGGCCCCCCAAAGCCTCTGCCTCGCCCTCTTCCTAAGGCCATTACCGGTACTGGTCGATAGTCCATCAGGACTGGGTTGCCCTCCTCGTTGTAGGATACATAAGGATTGACATATGCCTCTTCCTCATTGGGCTCCTCCACAAAGTGAACAGGAGCATCGCTAGGTGGGTGAGTCACAAAAGGCCCTAATGGCCTAGGTATGCCAGTTGGGTTCATTTCCAGCCTAGGCACGCAACGTCTTGGGTCACTTGGTGCTAGAAGAGCTAACTGGGTTCCCTTGCCAAAGAAAGTAGGTGGCCTATTACCTAAGTATGGAGGGTTGTACTGTTGCGTATGCGAGAGTCTCCTTGGCATTCTACAGTGCACTGCATCATGTCTGAATCTACTGCAATTTGAGCACGGCCGAGATCTAGGATCTTGGCACTCCACTGGGAGGTGATTACCACCGCAGTACACACATTGTACATGCGATCTCATAGGCTTTCTAATGAGCTCTTGCAATCGCGCAATCTCTAGTCTCATCTCTGTCATCCCTTGGTCGTGGTCTACACTCTTTCCCTTGTCCTGCGCGCTAGCAATTACTTTTTCCCCTAAGATAGCTGATCTCTCAGGGTCTCTCTGGCTCACACTATCTCGATTGGTAATCCTCATGCTACGTTCCCTAAGTTGATCATCTACGCGTATTGCCTCCTCGAAGACTCGAGCTAGCATGTCTTGCTGTAAGGTGGAGTTACTGGCCAAAGCCTTGTAGAGCTCCTCCCTTCGAATCCCGTTCATGAACACTGTAGACACTGCCCTCTCAGTGGGTTGCTCATTGGTAGGGATTCTCTTATAGAGACTACGCACCTGGGTAACGTAATCCCTAACGTCTTCCTTCTCCCTTTGATTGATATTCATCAACCTAACAATGAGGTTGTCTGAATACCCTTCCTCCGAAAACCTCTTGATGAAGAGGCCCTTAAGACGAGCGAAGTTTGTACGTTCTGCGTCATCCAAACTAGAGTACCAGGTCCTCCCCTTGTCGCCTAAGCACAGGCCAAAAGCTTGAGCTCGCTGTGCAGGGTTAGTAAGACCGTTCGCCTCACATACTTGCTCGAACTGCTCCATGAAGCTGTACAGGTCACTGCTAGGTTTGTATCGAGCTAGTTGTTTCGCTACTATGGGGATTCTAGCCTGCCCTTTAGCTCCTTGTGAGACTCCCAATCCTGACAGTAGCGTGGTGGCTAGGGTAGTAGCACTTTGCTCCACGGATGTATTTTCCATGTGTCGCTTTGCCACTAGTTCACTCAACGTCATGCCAGCCTCTGCTGCCCGTTCCCTCTCTACGTTCGGTCCGGACTTGGCTGCCCCAGCTAGGTCTAGTACTCGTCTAGCCTCGTACATATCCACGTCCTACTGCAGCCTTTTAGCCCTCTGCTCATGGTTGTAGGCAATTATGCCTTCTAATGCTCTCTTGACTTGTCTCTTCTTCTAGGTTAGCCACCACTTCCTCTACAGGTCTACCTTGGATCTCAGTCCTGGTGAGTAGATTGTAGTCATGTACCGGTTCCTAGACCGAAGTTGGAAATTCTCCTAAATCTAATTGGTCTTCCCCTTGATCTCCTCTTGATCCCAACATTGTTTATGCTTCCAGCTCCACGAGGTTGTCGATGAATCCAATCAGCTTGTTACTTGCTCAGATATGGTGGAAGAGATGGTGCAAGGATCAAGGTATTTCTGAAGCCACTGTCACTTGGGTTTAGTTGAAAGATGTTGTACATGGATGATACCTTTTGCCAACCTACTAGACTTTGAGGATGAATGATTTTCTCAAGCTTGAGCAACCTTGAAAGCCTACTACTCGAAGTTTGTAACCCTACTAAAATATGCACCACCTATGGATATTGTGCAGCAAGTATCCAAGTTTGGCCATGGCCTAAACACTCCTCTGAACCACCGTCTTGAAGCAATGCGTCCAACAGAATTGCAAGATGCATTACTTCAAGCAAAGCCAATCATCGAAGAACTTAAACAGGGCAATTGTGACAAAGGGAATTTCAAAGATCAAGACAAGAGATGCCACACATGTGGAAAGATAGGGAACATCCATAGGAGATGTCCCAAACATCGATGCTTCCATTGCAATGAGCTAGGGCACGTCTAAGAAGATTGCCCTGACCTAAGTCTAGAAGGTATTGAGCCTTCAAGAAAATGAAGCTACACAAGTGCAGTCTTCAAATATATCAAGGAATCAGATGAAGACGAAGACCTAGAACCCACTAAACCTCTTCAGGATGATTAAAAATCTTAGGAATTTTATCAACATGTAATACAACTTGTATTGAAATAAACCTTACTCTTGTAACTACAAAAAGATTTTCTCTTGTAATCCAGACTCGGATATATCAAATACAATAAGTTGATATTTTAAAAGACTGTATGCTTATGAATGAGCAACAAATGTGTGACGAGCCCTACCCCACAGGTTCTAGAACAAAATCCCCAGTTCTTCGGAAATGAGGACATCTCGAGTTCTCTAAGGGGGAGAGGATGTAATGTTCCAACCCCTCTGCACATAGAAACCCCCCCTTAAAACTAATTGATTTTTTCTTCTTCTACCCCCCTGTCTTTTCCAAATAGGTGGTGGGGGAAAGAGGGAGAAGACGACATTGGTGAGGAAGTCAATGACGTGGGAGAAGAAGAAATAGATGATGTAGATGAAAGGGGAGGTGGTGTGATGATGTCGATGGGGAGGAAGAAGGCAAAGGCGATGATGACAAGAAAGGAGGGGATGACAATAGTGAAGGAGAAGTTGAAGTTGACAAAGGTCACAATGATGATGAAGGAGAGGATTATGATGAATATGAAGTCAAGGGGGAGGCCACATAGCCTACCACCCCTCCAAGCCACCTTGCCTAGTCCACGGGAAGCTAAACACTCCCCGTTGCCATGTGAAATCAATGCGTTAGTGGAGCCACCACCACCACTCCAATGTCCCCCTCCCCCCCCCCCCCCAATAATACCCAGCTCTCCTGCTATAAAGCCCCCCTTCCCTTTCCCCTAGGCCATAGGAGAGAGGAAGGCCTCGATGCTAAATGGCATTGTAGGGAGAGAGAGAGAGAGAGAGAGAGAGAGAGAGAGAGAGAGAGAGAGAGAGAGAGAGAGAGAGAGAGAGAGAGAGAGAGAGAGAGAGAGAGAGAGAGAGAGAGAACCTTCCAGTAGGTTCCCCCCATTCCCCTACCTAGAGGGTGTCCACACGCGTTCTTTCTTTCCCCTCTGCCCACAAACCTATACCTTTTCCTGCAAGATTATAATCCACCCGCAAGCTTAATTCTCTCCCCAATTGGTCCTCATTCATTGAATAAAAGACATTGAAGTCTTGTGTCAATTGTGCCTAGAAGCAAAGAAGATTGAGAATGGCCCCCAAGTGGAGAATGTCACGCATAGATGGCAATCCTGCAACAAAAGCCTCGGACAAGGTTATCACTGCCAATCCAATTGCGGTATCGGTTGTAAGTAATGTATTTCCAAATTAATAGATGTTTTCTTTGAGTCCTGTAGGAGATTCATTAGGCCCCATTGTCAGAGGGGTTTTTGTCGAAAGGTCAAATCCATCAGGGATTAGAAGTAGAAGGAAGTAGAGATAGGAGATGGAAGAGAAGATAGATAATACCCAAGTGGTAAACACAACAAAAACAAATCACAATGAATTGAATCAATATGTATTGAAAGAACCTAGAATCTTTGCACTACTCAGAAGCAATCTCCAAGCATTAGTTCTCCTGGAGCTCCTTTGTAGACCAAAAACATGGATCAGAAAAATCAGCTCTTTCTCTGCTGCCCAAAACCCGAATCTGATGGCTCCTTGGCTTCGAAAGGGGAGTAAAACCCCAGGACGCCTGACCACGGATCTCCCAGATCACTCATTTTTCTTCTTTCAATTCAATCTGTAGTTTTCAACCTGTTTACAGCGATCGTGACGTGCGCGAGTTTGTCAATCTGTCTTTTTTTTGAAAAATCTCCTAATTGGCTGAAAAAGAAACTAGCTTTTTGCATGCCATCCTAATCTAGAAGCTTTTTCTAACTTTTTTAGATTTTTACAATAAATAATATAAAAAATAGGCTAAAATTATCCAAAAATCTAGTATTTTTGGATAATTCATGCAACTCACACTAGTACTAATGGCTTAGATCACATTGACTCTCTAGATCAATAGCGAAGTCAGATGATGATGCATTCTATACTTTTTCACACTGTGTCCTCATAACATCACGACACCGTACTATGCTGCACAAGAATAGGTCATCGAAAGGAATGGGTTCCATCTCACATATTCAAAAGATGGAGTTTGCAAAGTGCAGGTATCAAGAGAAGTAACTTGTATTTAGTTGCTATTCAAAAAATTCCTACATAGCATAAATAGCATATAAGATTCCAAGGTATTGTTGACTCTCTTTTTCTTGAAAATAATAGATATGTATTTCACCGCACTAAAAGTATGTTGTAGCTTGCACACTTGACGGCGGATTGCATGGTAAGTAATCTAGCCTAGAGGAAATTCAGTCTCAAAACTCGAAGATCATAACAACATGAACTGATAGCTCATGTTTGATAGATTGGAGTCTTGATGTTATGTGTAGCTAGTACAAACAACGATCATAAGGGTCAAAACTAAGATGCCTTGAGATCCGTTTGATAGCTATTGTGTTTCATCACTCCAATTCAAGGTTGCATTATCGATCAACATAAGTGATCTACAGAGCTTGTGTCTTGTATAGTGTTTGAAACCTTAACATATACCTTAGCCAAAGGGAAGGGAGTGTTATATCAATTTTACATAGAATCACTCTTTGACCCCAAGGGGGAGAGTGAATATGCAATGGAAATGTTATCATGTCTATTCTTGCATTTTTTGGAAATAAAATTGGTTTTGTTGGTTGATTAAGCAATGTCCTACATGCTTCTACATTCAATTACTTTGTTGGTTTATTGTTTGGATGATTATTCCAAGTACTTGTGATTGATGGTAAATTCATGGCAAGGGTCTGTGATGACAAATTTCCATGAGGGTAAAGGAATGTTTTCTTGGAAAATGGTATTAGGGTTGATTGCCTTGATTATGCTTGATTCTTAATTGGATTAATTAAGGAAATGATATTTTGTGCAAGTGGATCATCTCGAAGGTCACACCGCACTTCAACCTGAGAAGACACTGCTTGATTCATGGGCTGAAGGTCGAGTGGAACTAAGGAAATGGTGTCTCACTCCTATGCCGCTTGTGGGACATGTGGAGCTCTAGACACCCCTTGCCTAGTCCGGAGGAATGGAGTTGAAGACTGTCGTGACCCCAACATCTATGGTGTTGGAAGATCCTATTCCAGATTAAGGATGGAAAATATGGTCCCATGTGATTTGGACCGTGTACTTCTGCTGGGAAAAAGAGATATATAATTTCTCCTATATGAGCAGGAGACAAAGATTAACTTAAAGGAAAGTTAAGAAACTTGTTTGTCAAAAGGACTTTTTGCTCTGTTTTCGTGTGAGTGCTATAAGTTATGCAAACGAACCCTTTTCCCTAAAAGACTTAATTAAGGAAGTTGATTTTAAATGTTACACATAAATGTGATAGGACCTAATTAGAAAACTAAAGCTCTCAAGGGTAGCGGGTGGACAGAACCCCCGATGGGTTTGTCCTACAATAGAGTAGTCCCAAAGAACGGGGAGGCTTCTTACAAGGTTTTATCAATACGTATGGTAGGGTGGTCCCAGAGAGCTGGGAGGTTTCTCACAAGGTTTTACCGATCCTTAGTAGTTATTAGGTTAGAACCCTAGTTCTTACCATTTTAGGGGACCGGAATGGGACTATACCCTATGGTTAGGGAGGTTGAGCAACATGCTAAAATGTTGTCAGGAGACCTTGGCCACTAGGGCCCCAAATTCTAGGTATATCCTAGTGGGTTCGTCAGCTGCTGTGAATGTTCTATTGCGAGGTGGACTTGAGAAAACTTAGGCGACAAACCCCATAACATTCCATGGGAGTGCTGGATGGCATCGCTTAGATTATCTCTTGATGGACTGCTAAAAACGCACCCTGATAGTGGGCACATTACACGTAAAAGTAGATTTGATCACTTTGGATATGGGACCAATTGATGTTGTTATTCACTATAATTGGCTAAAAACTCTTGGCAATTTTACTTTGGTTTTAGGACAAAAGAAAATGGAATTTGATTGGCAAGGATAGCACATAATATTGAAGAGGGCATTGTCCACAAACACATAGAGCTCATCTCCATGAAGAAATTGTGAAAGAAAATCAATCCTAGGTTATGCATTTTTACTCTTTCTCTTGTAAAAGTAGATGAAGATTAACCATCAAATTAGTCGTCTTCTTCTTCAAAGAAATGGGCCCAAGATTGGAAAAGCTATTGGAGTAATATAAGGATCTATTTGAGCCACCATTATCCTTGCCTCCTAAATGAGAGGTTGACCATCCTATTGACTTTTTCCCCAATGCAAAAACTATCAACAAACCTCCCTATTACTTATCTAAGTTCGAGAGGAAAGATGTGAAGCGTCAAGTCAAGACTATATTAGGAAATATGGGAATTCTCATTTTCAATATAGTTATTATTTGGCCACATGATAAAATCCTGTTCCCTTACTTGAAACTAGAGTCTACCTTAATTACTATATAGGTTGTCTTTCCAAGTCCCACTTTGAAGCATGGTTTAAGATTTAGTCACATGACTAAATTTTTACCCCTTTTTTGAAAGTGAGACTTAGGAGATTTCCAAATTCTCTAATATTGTATTAGTTAGTCAAGCTAAGTCAATCATCGTTTGCCTCTCCTATGCTCTTGGTCAAGAAGAAGGATGGATAGTTTCACATGTGCATTGATTATAGGGATTTGAACAAGTCAACAATTAAGAATAGGTATCTTATTCCATGTATTGATGATCTTTTGGATGAGCTTAAGAATGCAAAAGTCTTCACCAAAATAGATATTCATTCAAGTTACTATAAAATTTGAATGAAGTAAGGGGGTGAGTTCAAAACAACTTTTCAGATTGAAAGGGGATTATATAACTTCTTTGTTATGCCTTTAGGACTTTCCAATGCACCTACTACTTTCCAATCCCTTATGAACAAAATATTGTTGTCATACTTGTTCAAAAAAATCCTTGAATTATTTGGTGATATCCTTATTTATAGTAAGTCCAAGGATGAGCATTTGAGGCATATACGGGAGATCTTTAATGCATTAAGAAGACATACACTCTTCACCAAGATGATGAAGTATTCTTTCATGGAAGATGAAGTGGAATACTTAGGTCATATTGTGGGAGAGCAAGAAATTGGAGTGGATCTAAACAAAGTAAAATGTGTCAAAGAATGGCCTACCTCTATGAATTTGATATCCTTGAAAAGATTCCTTGGATTATCTTCTTTTTATAGGAGATTCATCAAGAATTATACTCATGTGTGTGGCTTCATTGACAAATAGACATAAAATAATCTTTCTATTGGGACTCCATAGCCAATAAAAGCTTTAATGAGTTGAAATCTCTTCTAGTTTCAACACCAATTCTTATGTGCTCGAACTTCTCTAAGGATTTTATTATATCTGTGCATGCTTATGGAAGAGGAAAAGGGGTTGTTTTATATCAAGATAATGGAGTCATAGCTTTTGAGAGGTGAAATCTTGATGACAAGGAGCAGCAACTACATGTTTATGAGCAAGAGATGTTAAAAATATTATGTGCTATTAAAAAGCGGCATCACTATATCTACGGCAACTATTTCAAAGTCAAAAGCGATCATTGTGTGTTGATATACTTTCTTTCGCAACCAAAATTGTCTCCCAAGCAATGAAGATGGTTAGCCACTCTTCAAGGATATGACTTTGAGATATCATAAATGGCTAGAAAATATATTGTGATAAAGGATGCTTTGTCAAGAATGTGGGCGTATTCCATTTCCACTATCTCCACTATACATAAAATCCATGGCATTCAAGAACAGTACTTGCTTGATTAACAAGCATTCAAAATGATGATGAAATTTTAGCAAAGTAAAGGAGAAGAGTATTCAAATTATAAGTGACATAATTATCTTATTTGGTATCATGGATAGTTCTATTTGACTCCTCATTCATCTTTCAAAGACCATATTTTGCAAGAGATGCACTATTCACCATCATGAGGCCATCATGGTTTGTTCAATATATTTGATAATATCCACAACTTTTATTGGAAATGAATTTTGAGGGATGTTAAGATTATGTCATGAGCTATCTTTTGTATTAACAAAACAAGGATTCTGCACTTATACCGTGGATTGCTTTAACCACTACCCATTCCTCATGGAAAGTGGAACAACATTAGCATGGAATTTATTATGGGGTTGTCTAAAATGAAGCATGGGTGAAATAGCATTTATGTGTTTGTAGACTGGTTGACTAAATCAACTCGTTTCATCCAATAAAGGTTCACTTTACAAAAAAGCAAGTGATTGATCTGTTTATGGAAAGTGTATTCAAACTTCATGGGATGCTAATGAAGATTGTGTCTGATCGCGATATAAATTTATGGGCAACTTTTGGAAGAGTTTTTTTCTTTCTATGGGGACTATTTTGATTCCTTGTATCACTTAATATCTACAAATAGACAACCAAACTAAAAGGATCATTAAATGATTAGAGGTCTATTTGTGACACTTTTGCCATGATACACAAAATGCATGGGATCATTGGCTTCACTTGTTGCAGAGTTTTGCTATACTAATACCCATTACATGAGTATTGGAATGTCTTCTTTTGAAGCATTGTATAGTTACAAAGTTCAAGTGCCTTCCACATTGTTTCATAATGATGTGAATCCTCAAGCTCATAAAGAGTTAGAGAAGATGGAGGCTCTTATGAACCAATGCAAGGACAATATTAGAAAAGATCAAGAGACAATGAAATCCTATGGGAATCAGAAACAAAGGTGTGTGGAATTTGACAAAGATGAACGGGTTTTTGTAAAGGTTCCAAAATCCCATTATGCTTCTCTTAAGGGAGGGCATAATAAACTTGCCCATCATTCACAATGTCTTCCATGTATCTCAACTTAAGAAGTATATTAGCCTTTGAATTCAAGTTCTTTAAGAACTACCTCTCCCTGATGAAGATGATCTAATCCTTTACGAACCCAAAAATATTGTTGGCAAGTAGGAGAAGGTTATAAGGAACCAAATTCTTATGAAGTGTCTCATTAAGTGGAAGGGTTTACCTATGAAAGAGCTTTCTTGGCAACATGCTTCATATTTAGACCAATTTTTATCACTACTTCAAGAGAATACTTCTCTCAATGACTAGTAATAAATAGCTTTCTATATTAATTTTTTAATATAGAAATTAATTGCCTTATCTTCATCAAATTTGGATTTTGATGGCATGTCTAGATATAATACATCTTTTCCTCTACATTTCTATGATATGTACATGGAATTTGGACACTTCTACTTCAAGTTATGGCCAAAATTGTACTATAGCCTATTTTGGACAACCTATAGTAGTCTCTTCAACAAATATACTTCTCCTTCATCATCTTACATGATACTATTTAACTTGAAGTTTCATTTTAGCATGGTCTATATGCTTCAAGCTATCCTCATAGTCTTCATTTGTAATTTGTTCCAATTTTAGCTTTGAGGACAAAGCTCTTTTATGCCAAGATTGCTTGTAATAATGAAAAAAGATACCTTAGTAAATATTTATCCTTAGGTTTGGGGTTAGATATAAAAGGTTAAGTTGTAACTCGTCAAGGATCCTTTTGGCAATTGTAAATATTTCTTCTTGAGGTTTCCACCTCCCAGCATCCATTGAGGATGCATAATCTTTGGCCACCATGGCATTGGAGTGGATTCCATGCCCCTCCATAGTATCAGGAGGATATCATGTTATAGCATTTTATGAATGATTCTCAACCTTTGTAATCAAGTGGTAATATGATTCATGGCAGCCTAGTAACATTGGCTATGGCTTTCTTGGTATTTTAGTGTATTTATTTTATTTTCAATACTTTTAACTTGTGGAAATTATCTTCTTTACAAGATGTTAGCAAGTAATGTTTGTCATGCACTATCATCTCTTACATGTGAACCTTTAGTATCAGTTTTAATAATTTGAGTTCAAGAGGGATGTTAGGAGCTTTGACATGTCTATCCTATGCTTTGACAGATAAGGAAACTCTATTCAAATCATGCATTTCTTTTCCCAGTCAATTTATATGTGCATCTCTTAGTTTTGCTAAATACCTATTAGCCCATGCAGCTCCTACATGTTGTGATTAGCCCTACAATTTGTGATTTTATTTTTTGATCCCTTGATAACATTTTTTGGCTGCCATCTTATCATGATCAGAAGAAACTCCTAATTTTTGAGAAGTTATTGAATAGCCCTACTTGGTAGTGGACCAACCTCCATCAAGTCCTATTTGTCTATCATAACAACCAAGGGGTTGACATTAAGGATGAAAGCAAGAAATATACATATGATGAAGATGATGATAGCACAAATAATGACTTAGTTGATTATGGCATAGACACTAACTTAGTCAACTATAATATGGATGACCAAACGATAGAGTAGAGTTTGGCTAACCCAAAGCCCTCATAATAGAGACAGAAGGCTTGCTAACTGACACATGTCTACTTAGACTTAACTTAAATTTGAACTTGAATGGCTAGAGAACCTAGAGATATTGCACTACAAGAAAATTGGATAACAACCTTCAAAATTGGTTTCCACAAAGAGTGAAGGGTAAATTAGCAAAGAGGAAAGGGTAAACTAGCAAACTTATTGAGGGCTCAATGAAGGTTAAGAAGATCAACCTTATTGAACAAGAGAAAACCCTAAACTAGTCTACATAAATGAGGACCTCACTATAGAATTTGAGGAACAACTTGTTGATCTACTCAAGGAGTATTGGGATGTGTTTGGCTAGAATGACTCTAATCTCAAGGGCATTCTAGCTCAAGTATTGACACATACTATTTCTTTGAAACTAGACACCAAGCCCACTAAATAAAAACCTTACCCCATGAATAATTGCTATCACAACATGTGCAAGAAGAGATAAAAAGACTACAAAAAGCATGATGTATTTACTAGATTGAGCATATAGACTAGGTATCACCCATCATCCTAGTATTCAATAAGAATGAAAAGATTCGAATGTGCATCAACTACAAGAAACTAAATATTATAGCCAAAAGAGACCATTATCCACTACCATACAGAGACCACATGATTGAACACATGGTCGGGAAGGAAGCTTATAGCTTCTTGGATGTTTTTTGGGTGGTGTAATCAAGTGCAAATGCATGGAGATGATTGGCCAAGATCACCTTTATCACTGAATGGGAAATATTCATTTATATTTTCATGGATTTTGGACTTGGAAAATACATGAGCTACTTTATAAATACTCATGTGTACTATTTTTAGGGATATGTGGAGATGTTGGCTTGAGGTATTCATTGATGACCTCTATGTTCACTCTAATTGGGAGAAATAGCTTAAAAACCTTCAAGAAGTCTATGAGGAATATTGGTAGTACCACCAATCTTTAAGACCCTTGAAGTATGAGTTCTAGCTTAAACATGGAATAATTT
This sequence comes from Lygodium microphyllum, assembly GCF_053477565.2. Taxonomy (NCBI): domain Eukaryota; kingdom Viridiplantae; phylum Streptophyta; class Polypodiopsida; order Schizaeales; family Lygodiaceae; genus Lygodium; species Lygodium microphyllum. The sequence continues at coordinate 39,380,558 of NC_141147.1, forward strand.
TGGGTCATGTAGTATCTTGGAATGGAATTGCAGTGCATACAAAAAGATTAAGCTAACAATGCTCTTCCACAACCCACAAGACACTAGCATCCCCTATGTTTCCTCAAACATATTGGCTATTACTGCCATTTGTGTTGAATTGTGCTTCCATAGCATGACCTTTACAACCTCTTAATTGTTTGGGAGTGGATGGCCAATTATTTTTATAAAGCTTTGAAAAGGGATCTCATGATCACACCAGTTTTATGAGCCCAAATTGATCAATCACCTTCCATGTGCATATCGATGCATCCAAAATTCCAGTTGGTGAGCTATGTTGTGACAACATACTAAGCATATTATGGAGTTACTATAGTGAGCTTTGCTAGAATACAACTCTCCAAAGACTAAAAAAACTATTTCACGATAGAACAAGAAGGATAAGTGGTATATGCCATCAAGAAGTTTTGTTACTACTTGTGTTAGCTACCTAGTTCAAGTTTTTTGTAGAGCATCAGACACAACTCTATTTGGTGAACAAGCCCTATGTTATAGACCACATTGCTAAATGACTTGTACTCTTGCTAAAATTTGTTTATTCCATGGTCCTATGCAAAGAAAAGAAATATTTTATTGGCAATCATATGTATTGTATCAACAAAGAAGAGGAAATAATGGGTGTTGACGATAATTTCCTTCATGCTCATTTGTTCTATATTCAATAATAAGCCTAATTCTTCAAGGTGGAACTTACATTTCATTAGGAAAATGATGTCATCCGTATATTAAAAATTAGACCATTAGAAAGACTCTTCAAAAAGGCATATGTCACCTATCTCTCTCGATCAAATCTTGATCCTATCAAATGATAACATGTCAACTCTATCAACAACTAGTGCATAATTGTCTTCTATACATTGCATTTGTGAACATGAAATTGAGGGTGTGCTATAAGAAGCACATATAGGAATTGCAAGAGTACACTTTGGCATAAACACCATTGTAAGTAAAGTTCCTACATTCTTAGTTGTAGTGTCCCACTCTCTTCCAAAATAGATCCACTCTCTTTGGAGACATGACTTGATTCATGAAACACTAAAGTGACTGTTAAAGAACCAATCTTCCAATCAAAAAGGATAAGAAGGAGAATTTCCCTACAATTACTCACTAACCATTTCAAAGGTATGAGATAGACTTTAAGGGACCCATTAGTCCTATTGTCTAGTACTCGCCGCAAGCACAATGTATTATCATAGAAACCGATTACATGAACAAGTGGGTAGAGGCAAGGGCCACCAAAAAGAATGATACTCAAACCATAGCCAAGTTCTTGTGCGATTAGGCCATCTCATTCTTTGGCTACTCCATCAAGATAGTCGAAAACCAAGGAAATAAAGAATTTATTTCTTGAAGGACATCATCAAGCACCTTCTGTCCACATTCCTAGTTCTACATTACAAGTTTAGTCCCTACTATCCATAAACAAATGGCCAAGCAGAAGCAGCTAATAAAATATTGGTTAGCATACTCAAAAAATTTTTCTAAACCACTCAATCATACTAGGATAATTAGCTTATGGAAGCACTTTGGCTTATCACGTAGTCTATAAGACAAACACCCTTTAGCATAACTTACAAGATTGATGCAGTTAAGCTAGTTGAGTTTCTTATCCTAAGTCTATATGTAGCAACTCAGGGTTGCTAGGAGGATACACAATCTTGCAACATACACCTTATAAAATAGCCTATCCAAAGATAACATGTCTCACAAAGAACCTCTGTCTCAACTACTCTAACTACCTCTCATGAGATCAATGTACATCCATTTAGAATCAGTGATCAGAAGACACTTCCCCTTGGCCATCTAAATAGTAGCTAGTACTACTACTCCATCCACGAAATGACAGAAGGATTGGCTTGACAATCCTAGCATACCCCAACTAAATGTTTCTTACAACTAGACTCTACCTTCGGTACCTTTGCAAAGCTATTCCTATGATAAATCTAGGTCTACCTTATGCTAATATGACCATGCTTACATCCCAATGGCACTCACATGGGAAGAGTATGAGCACCTCTTCTATAAGAGCATTCCTATCCACGCGAAACTCTCTTGTGAACTACATGAATATCAACTATAAAAATATCACATTCTTCCCATCTAGGTACCCACCACTACAAGACTTCAAAACCTCTCCAGGGTTGAAGAACTTAAATATCAATGTACCTCATCTCGTTGCTTCACATGAAATTGGTAACAATAGCTGTAAAGAAGCTAATTTCCATAGCAAACTATAAAACTAGAAATACAAGAAAATAGACTAAATTTCCAAGAAACTTGTAATAGAGTAAAAGTGCATGAATGCCTTAGCTAATATTTAGCCTACTAGGGTTAAGTATAAAAGGCTAAGTTGTAACTAGCCTAGCATTTTTCTGCCATTTACAACATAACATGTTTGAGGTTTAACCTCCCACCATCTAAGAGGGTGCATACTCTTGGCCACCATAGCTTGGGGTGCATACCATGCTACAACCTCTCATCATTTGATTCTCGGCCCAATAATGGTAATATCATTTCATGCCTAGCCACCTTGGCTATGGTTTCTTGGTTAAATAGTCTATTTCTTATATCTTTAGTTTAATGGCTTCTTGTGGGAATTAGCTTCCTTATGTTGGTATCAGAGCACATCTTTGATCCAATAGGGAAGGTCATTCTCATGGTGAATCTAACTACAGTTTAGGCATAGAGTAAATGGATCACAAGAATTAGTCATAAGATTTGACTCAGTTAAAACCATGGCTAGTTAAGGTCTCTGCAGTAAGTCGTGATTACATTTGATAGTCTTGATGAATGTGTGAAGAAATAATGGCAGATTCATGGTCATTTTGGTGGTTCGTGGTCAATTTGGGGCCATTTTGAAGGATCATAGACCTAGCGAAAGCTTGAACTGGGTTTAGAAGTGTTAAATCGTGGTAACTTTTTAGAGCATGGATTATATTTCCTCTTTCCAAGCTTCTTACTAAAAATTGCCTTGGAGATATCTTCTCATTTCTCTATGCCATGGTCCTTTCTCTTCAAGCCACCTACTGTTGGAGATGATTCTTGATACCATGGGCGATCTATTGGCTACCTATTTGATGGATCTTCATCACTGGAGCAGTAGAAGGGCCTAGACAGTTTGCACCAATTTTTTTCTACTCATCTCCTCCTAGATATTCAACTTCTCCATCATTGAGCTTCTTCTTCATTTGTTGAATCTTTGGCAGCCCCTGACATGAAGTACATACACTCTATTACTTGATCTTTCACTCTCCTTCAGCCGTTAAGCTTCCTTTACAATGCTAGCTATGGCTGAAAATGGATAGCATGAAGATTTTAACAATTTCTTGAAGTTTTGAGTCAATCTTGGTCTCTTTTAGCTTCAAGAAGTGGAAAGCAAGCATCTACAACCGACATTGGGCAAACATTGGAGCTTCCAAGCAAGATTGAAGCATTTTCCTCATCACAGATTGGGGCAAAATAGGGAAGCCATCAATCTTCATCAAATTTTGCTTCCTTGAGGCTTCAATTCATGAGGCTTTTGTTGTCTACAACCCTGAAAAGGTTTAATTGAAGGTGTTTCATAAATATTGGGCTTACATTTTGAAGAATTTCTTCAAGATTGACGTCATTTTTAACCTCTTGAACATGGCAATGTTTGAACATTCTTGGAATCCTTGATTCTAACAAGAATCTACACTCTTCAAAGCTCAAAGGATCTTCTCCAACAAGCCATTGTATCTATCAAGTCATTGGATTTTCTTGAAGCATTGGAGTAATCTTATTGATTGGGAGCTGAAATTACATGGGAGTATTCATATTGGACAAAGCAATATTGAAGTTGGTCTTATAATCTTCAATCTTGGTCCATTGAAGGTAGTTTATGTTGAATATTGATTGATTGGATTCATCGACTACTCTGCATCAACATTAAAGACATAATTCTAATGCTTTCATCTTAATCTCTCTTTTCATTCAAGTATTGAATCACTCGTATTGTTCATAAGAGATATTGAGTGTAATAGACCGCTTAATTCACATTAAAGAGCATGTAGAATTTAGTCTAGGACTAATTATGATTACTTGATATGCCCATTCAAATGTTGATGCTAAATCCATTGCATAAATGGTACTGACTACCTACTTAACTTGGGCTTTTGTTGGATGATTGAACATTGATGCTATAGGACCAAAATAATGATGAAAATGGTAAGTGGATATATTGTAAAAGTAGTGAGTCACTGCAAAAGGGTGATGCCCTATCCATAGACTTTTCAATTTAGTCATTTCCCAATACCCACTTCCATTTCATTGAAGAATTTAAAGGCCTTTTAAGTCAATGCATAGCATCCTTATTTGATTAGCCATTAGAATGTACTTTCCATGTTGATTCTGTCAAGATTGTGGGAGAGAAGGAAGGAGTCTCACTTGAAGCTTTCTTGCTTGCAAAATGGGGGAATACACACAAGGGTGGAGGCTGAAAACAGTTTTCCTCTTCTTAGTTGTGTAAGCCAAAAGAACTCTAGTACAAAGAAATAGAAGAACCCTATATATGGGTCTCAAACCAAACTCAACTAACTAATGTGGCATACTAACTGAGCCATGAACTAGAGTAGATAAGGATAGCTATCATGTAGCTATTATTCATGGGCGGTCTACCAACCGCGTCTGCAACTGACACGTCGGTGACATAAATACACAACGGTCACCCTGGCGTATCACGAGTGGAGCTCGATATCTCAACACTCCCCCTCGAGCTCAATCCCAATTCCTGCACACCAAGCAGGTCTCTGAACTTGCGCAACTTCTCTGCGCCCAATGCCTTCGTGAATATGTCAGCTACCTGATCCTCTGTGCTGACATAAACTAGATCAATAAGACCTAGTAAAACCCTCTCTCGCACATAGTGATAATGCACCTCAATGTGCTTTGTTCTAGCATGATAGACTGGGTTATTTGCCAAGTGTATACTACTCATGTTGTCACAATACATGACAACTGGCCCATCTGTAGACTAATGCATATCATAAAGTAGCTTATGCAACCAAGCTACCTCACATACAACCATTGCTGCACCCCTGTACTCAGCCTCTATGCTCGACAAGGCAACTGTAGGCTGTTTCTTGCTGCCCCAAGTAACTGCAGCACTCCCAAAAGAGAACACATATCCACTGGTAGATCATCTATCAGAAATACTACCAGCCCAATCAGCATCAGTGTATCCATGCAACTGTATCTGAACCCCAGTCTCATAAAATAGTCCATAGTGCAATGTGGACTTCACATACCTGAGTATGCGTCTAGCCGCATCCAAATGTGGTTTCCTTGGAGCCTGCATAAACTGACTTACCAATCCAACAGCATAGCTCAAATCTGGCCTGGTAATAGTCATATAAATCAAACTTCCTACTATGCGTCTGTACATAGTAGGGTCTTCTAGAGGCTCACCTGCATCTGTGCTCAGCTTCACATTCTGCTCTAAAGGAACTGAAATAGGCTTACAGCCTGTCATCCCATATTTGGACAGCATGTCCAATCCATACTACCTCTGCAAGAGCTGTATCCCACTTGGTGATCTAATCACCTCAATGCCCAAGAAATAACGCAGTTCTCCCAAATCCTTCATCTCAAACTTCTGCTTCAATAGCATTTTCACATGAAGGATATCTTCATCACTGTCACCTGTCATAATCAAATCATCAACATAAATGACAAGTAGCATAATACCTTTCTCTGTTTTTCTCACATAAAGTGAGAAATGTGCCTTGGAAATCTGAAAGCCAATAGTGACAAGATACTGTCCTATCTTGTCAGACCATGCTCTAGGTGCTTGCTTCAAGCCATACAAGGCTTTCTTCAACCTGCAAACAAACTCAGGATGAACAGCATGCACATAACCTGGTGGCTGCTCCATATAGACCTCTTTGGCTCCCCCTGCCTCTAGAGTTACCACGTCCTCCTCCATAGGACTGGTTTTCTTGAGTTTGCTGCATATTCTGATTTCTACCACGGCCTCCAAATTGGCCTCCTCTACCTCTACCTCTACCTCTTCCAGCATTTGAGTAGAAGACAGCTTCTTTTGAAGTTCCTCCTGAAGAAGATGCACCACCATTTCTCTGCTCCTCAGAAATTAGAAGAGCAATCAACTCCTCAAAATCAGGAAATCTTTCACGAACTGAAATGGATGTCCGAAACTGTGCATAATCCTTTTCTAGACCATTCAAGGTATTTCTCTGCTCCTCAGAAATTAGAAGAGCAATCAACTCCTCAAAATCAGGAAATCTTTCACGAATTGAAATGGATGTCCGAAACTGTGCATAATCCTTTCCTAGACCATTCAAGGTCACGGAAACTAAATCATCATCTTCCACTGGCGACCCAATGGAAGCAAGTGCATCTGCAATCTTCTTCACCTTCATGTGGTAGTCATTGATGCTCATATTTTCTATTTGCACATTATGCAACTCTTGCTTGAGCTGCATTTTCCTGGCTTGCGTATTTGTGCTATACATTTTTGACAAAGTATCCCATGCCTCCTTTGGCGTACTTGCATCCTGAATATGCACAATCACAGAATCTGAAATGCTGATAGACAGCCAATACATAACTTTCCTGGCTCTCTCATGCCATGCTTTAAATGCCTGCATTTGCTGTTGATTGGGAACATCAGGAAGAACTGGTTATTCTTCATTTCCTACAACAAATTCCCAATATCCTTTTCCCATAAGGAAATTCATCATTCTAAACTTACATGCTTGAAAGTTGTTCTTGTCAAGCTTTTCAGTGACAATCTATGAAAGAGAATCAGATGCCATTACAGAACACTGCAAAAAATTCTGTCACTGCAAAAAACACAGCTTCACCCTCACAAGGGCAAATCTGCAAAACTGGCGAAAGTGGTATTTGACCACACAGTCACTTCCTAGTGACGATTTTGCATAAACAGGAACCAAGAATGATTCTGTAACTCCCAATGTCTCTGCACATAAGCATACGATGCAATTTCTGTGGTAACTTTTCACTGACCTGTAGAACAGTGGCTGCACAGCATAAAACTGGGCCTTTTCTTGAGTGCGTGCAGAAAACTTCCGCCTCCAAAACAGGCCCCGAAATGGCCTCAAATCAAAAAAACAAGGTTCCCGAGTGCTAAAGCCCTTCCCCGCAGCATATACTGCCCTCTTGCTTCGCCGCGAAGGGCGTCTCAACCTGAGACAATGCACTCCTGCACTTTCCAGCTGTGCTACCTACAGAGATCTGCTCCCAAAACAGAAAATGAAAGCAACACTGCTCCTCTTACAAGAACACCGCGAGCTTGGCTTGCTTTCTTGAGCTCCTTACCACGAACAAGGCTCTGATACCATGTCAAGATTGTGGGAGAGAAGGAAGGAGTCTCACTTGAAGCTTTCTTGCTTGCACAATGGGGGAATACACACAAGGGTGGAGGCTGAAAACAGTTTTCCTCTTCTTAGTTGTGTAAGCCAAAAGAACTCTAGTACAAAGAAATAGAAGAACCCTATATATGGGTCTCAAACCAAACTCAACTAACTAATGTAGCATACTAACTGAGCCATGAACTAGAGTAGATAAGGATAGCTATCATGTAGCTATTATTCATGGGCGGTCTACCAACCGTGTCTGCAACTGACACGTCAGTGACATAAATACACAACGGTCACCCTGGCGTATCACGAGTGGAGCTCGATATCTCAACAGATTCCCATGAGGAAAAGTAGATGCTAGGAAAGTCGGGAAGACAAAAGAGAGTGACCTGATTATGACCCTAAAGGGGTGCACAACCCGGATTGAGGAGAAACTTTGCACACCCCTCTTGTCTCAGAGCCCATGCAATGGTCAAATTTAGGTGTAGGTACATTCCCCATTGTCAGAGTTTGGTAGTAGTACAACTGTGATCAACCCTATTCAAGGTACCATAGGTAGTTAACGATTCAAGTGGAACAAGATTGGAAGAGGTTCATGACATCTCCTATTTTCAATATACCTACAAGTGATGGTCACAGATTTTACATATCTTACAGCATGTACCTACCATTAAGAGAAGTATGGACTCTCTTTTTTGCCCCTTAAGGGGTTTCTCTCAACTCTCTTTCTCTAAAAAGAGATTCCAAAATAATATTAGAATAAGAGATCTTCTACAATCAAGCAAATCTCATATTTGTATTTTCAATAGATTTCACATATTATTTTATTCTCAAACTGTAGGATAAGGTCACTTTTTCTCAAAATCCTTATAACTAAAAAAAAAAGCTAGGAAGTTTATATCTCCACCTCAAGATGAGGAAGGCAATATACTTGTAAAACAACTAGAGAACTATGAAGTATGGAAAAAGTTGCACCTTGCTATTCTGGATTGGACCAATGGGGGATGAATGAGGATTGCAAAGGCAGAAGTGTAGATACACCTAGGTAGATTAACAACTCTCTTACAAAAGTTGAGGTTTAGGGATGGTGATGCCAATATATTTAAAGAGATAGTTGCTAAATTTCATCAGTCCATGGTGGAGGCATGGACTATAAATAGTATAACACACTACATGGTCAATATTGTCACCATTACAAAAAAAATCATCATTTCGAATTAGTTTGTGTTTCTAATCTCTCTTCTTGTGTAGCATATACTTGAAGCACATGGTCCATACTTTGCAGATCAAGGAATTTTGGCAGTATGATCAACTCAAGGCATGGAATGATCTCATTGGCAAGTTGAATGTGCTTTTCAGAAGGCAATTGATCATGGAGGTGGCATCAATGATTCCAATTCTATGAGGAAATTATTACAATGGTCGTATAGAAGATTAGAGATACGATACAAGGAAAAAGAAAAGAAGTCCAAAACCTCTCAAGTAGAATTTATAAGTAGGGCAATATATGAAGTGAGAAAAGAAAGATTTGAAAATAGCACAACTAGACAACGCCACGCAGAATGGTTGGGAACCCAAGAGAGAGATGGCAAGAAATGGAGACATAGATAAAGATAATACTTTTGATGCATTTAGAGTCCACAAGAGAGCATGGATAACCAGGATATGATACATCAATACTCCTATCTTTAACATGAGATGCCTTGCAAATTTTGTTTAAAATTTCAAAGGTTTATCACTATGTTATTTCAAAGTTAATTTCAAACTATGTTTTTAAAATTTAAAGTTCATTTACACCATAGTAAGTTTAAAAGTTTTGTACTTAAGTTAAGTCTCTCCTTTCATTTTTTCCCATTACTCTTCACTCTACCCTCCACCTTTCTATCCTTCATCATCATAGCCATGGCACATTCCAAGCTTCCTATCAAGAAGGCACCCGCAAGAGAAAAAGCTCAACACTCTTCCAAATCTAGTTAGCGTACTATGAATGACAAAGGCCCCTTGGTGGCCAACAACGTTGGCCCTATTGCAACTAATAATGGTGGTGCTATTGTGTCAAAAAATGGAGGCCCTAGTGTGGTCAATAATGGTGATTCATCATTGTCCAAAAAGGGTGGTCCACACGCTCCAGTTGTGCCACCCTTACGTGAACAAGAGTTATGAGTCATATTAATCACTAGTGTTAATATGAATAGTATGGATGGTCTAAAAGTATTAGATTTTGGGAAAAACTAGCATATTCTAGATATTTTAGATATTATCCTAAAAAGATATGGAGATTTCTAGAGTTGGATGTCATTTAAAAGAAAAGACAAGTTATATTTTAGTTAGTTTTTGAGATTTTATAAAAAAATAAAAATAAAGAGAGAGATTGGCGAAATCGCACATGCCACAATCATAGTCTAAAGGTAGTAGACATCACTTCGAATAGGGAGAGAAAGAAGGAGTGATTTGAAAGATTTATAACCAAGTGTCATAGGGTTCTACCCCCCTTTTGGAGCCAATGGAACCATCAGATTTATGATTTGAGCATCAAATCACTAACTCTTCCAACAGCCCCTCCACAAGAACTCTTATTCTCAGCCACATCCTCTCTTCTCTAATTCATTATAAATATGAGGCATGGGAAGGCACAAGAGAGCATAAGTAGACCTTGAAAGGATATGAGAGAGAGGTAGAGAGAAGGATACCCCTCCAAGAGATTGTGAGAGAGAGCTTGAGAGAGAGAGAGAGAGAGAGAGAGAGAGAGAGAGCGAGATAAGAGCTACCCCGAGAGGCTGCAAGGGAGAGAGTTAGCTCAATTTCCTCTATCTCGATCCTTGACTTAGCCATCTTCTCTTACGCTCTCCCATCTCGAATCTACTCCACCTTCTTAATCTCTTGAGTCTACTTGTGGACGATGGCCTCCAAGTGAAAAATGTCGCATGCGCATAGCAATCCTACAACCAACAACGAAGCTTCAAGCGAAGGCATCATTATCAATCCAACTATAGTTCCAGTCGTAAGTAATGTATTTTTAAATTGATAGATGCTTTCTTTGATTCTCTCATGATATACATTAGGCTCCATACTATGATGTACGAGAATAGGTCATGGGAAGGGATAGGCCTCTTCTCACATATTCGAAAGATGGTGTTTGCAAAGTGTATGTATTCAGGAAAGTTAATTGCACTTAGTTGCGTATGGCTTATCCGTTGATAGAGCAATCGATCAGGGGTTATGAATAGCATAATTGTAAAAAGAATAACATTAGAAATTGTGCATACAAGTATTAAGTAAATTTTGCATAGAATCGCTCTTTGATCCCAAGGGGGAGAGAAAGTATGCGATGGAATTATTATTTCATCTATTCTTGTATTGTTTGGGAAAAATACAATTAGTTTTATTGGCTGATTGAACAACATCCTAAATGATTTTTACAATCAATTGATTTTTGCATTGTGATTTTGATCAATATTCCAAGTGCTTGTGTTTGATGGTAAAAGCATGGCAAAGGTCAGTAATGACAAGTAGCCATGGGAAATAAAGGAATGTTTCATTGGAAGATGATATTAGGCTGATTGCCTTGATTGTGCTTGATTCCTAAATGGATTAATTCAAGAAGGATATTTTGCACGGGTGGATCATCTCCAAGATCGCACAATGGATTACCCTGAGAGGGCACTGCTCAATTCATGGGCCAAAGGTCAAGTGGTGAAAAGGCCAACCACGGAAGTTGTGTCTCACTCCTAGGTCGCTTGGGGTTAGTGGAGCACTAGACATCCCTTGCCTAGACCGGAACGGAATTGTAGACTGCCGTAAACCCAATGTCTAGGGCGTTAGAAGATTTTATTCTAGATAAAGGATGGAAATTTTGGTGCCATGTGATTTGGACCGGATATTTGTGTTGGATAGAAGGGGATACATAATTCTCTTGTATGGGCAGGAGACAAAGATTAACTTGAAGATAAGTTAAGGAACTTGTTTGTCAAAAGGAATACTTGTTTTTTTTTCGTGTCTATGCTGTAAATTACGCAAACGAATCCTATTCCATAAAAGGCTTAATTAATGAAGCTAATTTTCAATGTCGCACATAAATGTGGTAGGGTCTAATTAGAAAACTAAAGCTATCAAGGGAAGCAGGTGGGCGGAATCCCTGACGAGTCTGTACGACAAGGTGGTCCCGAAAAACTAGGAGGCTTCTCACAAGGTTTTATCAATGTTTGACCTTTAGGAATTATTAGGTTAGAACTCCGATTCATGCCATTTTAGGGGACCGGAATGGGACTATGCTCTACAGGTAGAGAGGTCAAGAAAAATCCCTCTCATTTCCCATTCTCTTTGAACCAAGTGTGCTATGGGTAAGTTTCGGCTTGGGTATCCCTACCTAAAGTAGGATGTTGAGAACCTGATGCTAGAATGTTGTCAGGAGACCTTGTATATTAGAAACCAAATTTTAGATCAATCCTAGTGGGTTTGGCCATGGATGCTCCACTTTGGAAACCCTAGGCAACAAACCCCGTGAAATTCCATGGGAGTGATGGGTGGTATCACTTAGACTTGGACTGCTAAAAATGTGCCTGGACAGGCCGGCATGTTACATGCCTTAATGATAGGTTGATGATCTCTTTCACTTTTTCCATTTTCTTTAAGTTTATAGGCTAAAGTTAAAGCCATCTTAATACCCAATCGTGAAAAGAAGTCACAAGCCTCATCCACATCCAAGTCTTCTCTATTTGCAATCACTTTACCAACACAGTCGTACCTAGTCTTCTCATACAAGCACAGGATATCTCATATTTCATAAACCTTTAGGCAGAGTAACCAAATCAAATACCTATTTGTAATGCATATACAATGGATAGGTCACTTGCAACCCATCTCTATGCTTTACCTGCAATACAATTGACAGACATCGCATGACTCCACATAATGCTCCACATCTTTATACATGTTTTTCCACCAATACTTCTCTTTGATCTTGGAAAATGTGCCCCAAAATCCTCTATGTCCAGCCCACAAGCTTTCATGAAACTCCTGCATCACATGTTGTTAAGAAGCCCTATCTCCTATTTCACATACTGGAGCTCCTCTCTTTTTCCTTGTATGCTTGCATAAATATCTATCTTTCAAGAAAAACCCATAAGCTTTTCTTTTAATACTTTTGAATTCAGCTTTAGACCACTCAACCTTCTTTGTCATGAGACTGAGATATTGGCCTATTTTTAGCCAACCATCCTCACACAACTATTCCAAAATTTGTGTTCTCATTGAAGCATAACACTAATGATGCTTTTTCTCTACTGCCCATCTCTTCTCCATGGTTGTAATCTCTTTTCTTACTACTTAAATCTCTGTTACAACAGTCGTACTTGCATTAACAACAGCTGCATACTCGTTCCCTACTGTCATAAAGTCATTTTCAGCACCTATCACATCATTCTCTTCACCTTCCATCTACTCCTCTTCATCTTCAAACCTTGATCATGAAAGCATGTTAGCCACGGGGTTTTCTCTACTTGCAATACGCTGAAAATCAGGGTTAAGTGACTATATATATGCAATCCACCATAACATGGCAATATCAGGAATTGAGCAATTCTCACTATCATGCCCAATAGAGGTAGACAATCAGTCTCTACCACTACATGAGCTCCCATAAAATACTCCCTATCACACTTAAGGCTGTCACTACATCCCAAAGCTCTCTTTTGACTTGAGAATACTACCATTGCCATTCATTGAGGACCTTTGCTCCAAACCAAATGGCATACCTATGTCCATCAGCATTATCTTGACCCGTTGCCCAACCAATTCCAATTGGGCTTGTATCCATGGTGATAATAATAGGCTGCCATTCTCATAGTTTGATCTCTTTAGTGTTGGGACTGAAATCAATAAGCTCTTTAACTTTTGAATTTCCTTCGTATGATTTTTCCCCACTAAAATTTTTGCCCTTTTCTCAAGAGCTGACGTAAACTTTCAACCACATGAGCAAAATGTAGAGTCCATATCAAGTAAAGGACACATGCACCCAAAAATCTTCTCAATTCAGATACATTCGAACATGTCTCCCACATCTTGCTTATGGCATCAATCTTTATTGGTGAGGGATTTCTCCCATATGGTCCACACATGTGCCCAACAACTAATACTTCCTCCACTCCAAAAACTGACTTTTCTTCTAAGAGAGTCAAATGCACTTCTTCAAGACGGCCCAAATCCTGTCAGAATCAGCAATATGATCAACCACAAATCTTCTATATCCATGCTCATTCAACTCTTCATTCTTCTCATAGATATCATATCCTTTGATCGACACATCATCAAGAAAGGGTAAGGTCAATTGAGGAATATAATCCCTCAAAACTTTATACATAGCAGTCATAATATGCGCCACTGAATTGGTTGCTCCTTGTGGAAGCATACACATCCTAGCCTATCCAAGTTGTGTCTTCATGGTAGTGATATCCTAGCTTTCTAATGCAAGCTGGAACTGATCATATCCTGAATATAAATCTCCCATAGAGTAAATCTTATTGCCTGCAAATGCTTCTGCAAATTGATCCACCATCAGCCTTGATCCAACATTCCTTATGGTGACCTTATTAACTGGTTGTAAATCCTGTATAAACCTCAAAGAACCATTCTTCTTTGGAATAGTGAACCATCAATTTGAATATGGAGCTGAAGAGGGCTCCAAAAGCCCATCCTGATCTTCTCTTTCAAAAGTTCTAGCAACTTAGGAAAATATGCCCGAGGTACTGGAATAGGCTTTAAATTCCATGGCACATGAGGTACTATAAAGATCACCAGAGGTGCAACTATGGTTGGATCAACACATCCAATTTCATTCGGCTGAAACACAAAGGCTTTTCCATGCCTTGCCAACAAACAAGCTCTTTCTACAAGAAAAAGAAAGCTTGTATCACTAATTTTTAGCTTTTGTAAAGTTTCAGCTATAAATTTATGTCCTACTCCATGTGGATCCTGTAAACTAGGTTGCTAAGTTACTTTTTCAACCAACCCATCACTTTCAGGTGGTAAAGGCAAAGCCAGAGGCTTAACCTTCTTTGTAACTATTTTTTTTGTATCCACCCTTGCTTCAAGCCTATTTTGTAGCCCATATTACAGCCCATAATATTCATGCTCAGCAAACTCTTGAATGACTTTATACATCTCTAAAGTGACAACATAAATAACCTCTTTTTCTGCCCTATTTTCAACATTAATTACTGTAGAAATTTCAGCCATTGTATCAACATCCTAGCCTTTAAAATAGCCATGATATACCTTCATTTATAGCCATCAAACCATATGTCTTTAGTTCTTTTTCAGCCCATTCTACATATTTCTTTTCAGCCCTGCACATGGCTAAAATATTGTTAAAATAGCCAATACTACATGTTGTCCATCCTTGCAATCCAGACACAAACATAGTTTCCCCCTTTCTTGGAGGCATAATTATCTTCCTAGAGTCACTACCATAGCCTCCACTTACAACAATTTTTTCTAAAAACCCTTAAACTCTCATGCATAGGTGGCATGGGATTATCCCATATTCTATCCCAATTGTGGGGATGATTCACACAAATGGTGAGAAACTGTACCACCTTTGTATTGTCTTTATTCCAAACCCAAGCATATGAAGAACCATCATCCAAGGCTTTTGTTTCGAGCCCAAGCATATGAAGAACCATCGTCCAAGGCTTTTGTTTTGAGCCTTGATTCCGAGATATAGGGTTGCCCCAAAATCATTGAATAACTACATGAATCTTGCACAAAATAAAGATGTTCATCCCTAACATCTCCAATAGTCACGGGTACATTTAGACAAGCCGCATAACGATCCCTTCATGAATTGTTTGCTGCTCGCATGAGCCATCTTGGATCTACATCAATCGGCCAACCTCCATTCTCATACAAGCTGTGTGCCATAGCATTGATTTCAGCACCATGATCCAAGAGAGCTATGCAAAGCATCTCTCTTCCTCCCACTTTAACAATTGTCTTTGTTGTAGCACGAGCCTAATGCGTTCATGAATAATGACAGTTTGGAATAAAATGAGCATCTTCTTCTTCATGTTCTTGTTGATAGACATCCCCATTATACATAGCTTTCTCTCTATGCTTAATGCTGCACATAATACCATTTTCAGCCCACGAGCTTGCTATCTATACTTCCATTGAGCCCATTTTTAGCATCATCCTATTCCAAAATAGCGTGACATGCATCATCATATTCTCTTTGAAGATGTTTCTTGTAATTGGGCTGCTTGCCCCTTTTCTTCCCTTATTGTTTCTTCTCTTGAGATGCATCCTCCATAACATGCTCAGGTATGGCTTTTTCAACCTCTTTTTGCTGCTCCATTTTACTTCGTGTGATGTGTTTAGATGGACCTGAAGAGGAAGGATCAGCAACATTCTCATCTCTTCTTCTCTTTTCTTCCACAAGAGCTTCTTGATTATGAACCTTAGCCAAATAAGCATAGGCTAAAAATGAATCCACTGGTGCACTCCATCTTGTTCTCCCTTGTATACTCTGACTTGCATAAGCCAATTCACACTTTTTTGTTTTTCCCTTTTCCATGCAATCTAATGCTTGCATCCAAATGCGAGATTTTGCTTTAGCCATGCCTCCTTTACGAGCTTCATCGGTCCTTTCAATTCTCAACCCGTATGTGGCTACATCTATGGCAACAAATGATGTCCTTGCATCCATATCTTCCAACCTCTTCTGCATGCCACCATTTCCAAATTTTGGCTCTATTGGAAGACCATTTTTTGATACATGTATTTTTTCATCTTTCCAAAAGACTAACCTTTTTGCTTCCACTTCATGATAGGCTATATAATCTTGCTTTTCATGCTGTAAACAGTCACACCAAATGCATCTCCTCTTGCATCCTTCTCTATACAGCCTTTGGGCTTTTGCCCGACCCTTCTCTTCTACCTTGACATCCAAATTTTTTACCTTTGCATAGATTTCTATTAAATTCAACCTCAAATTATGCATGCCTTTGATTAATTCATCCACACAGCATCACCTTTAAGAGCTTGACCAACAGGTATAATCGGTTGTTCTGCCATAGCTACAGGTGCCTTGACTTGCAATTTCAGCCCCCTTCTGAGCACTAGCAGGTGAGGTGCCTATACCCCATATTAATTTCGTCCGCTCTATCTTTACCAATATATGCACTGCTTTAATTACATTAGCCCAATCTGATTTCAGTCATGTTTCAAAAGAGGAATCTTCTCCTGCAAGATAATATCCGCAACCTTCAGAAACAAATCAAATTTTTGACTCTCCAATGATGATTGCTACTCATCGACATCCAACTGCGCATACCAACTTTCAAATTCATGGAGCAAAGTTGTAGCAACCAATCCGTTATTGGGATTTTCAATCCAATCTATAAATGTCTTTTTAGTTACCAATCCTGCATCTTCCAAGAAAAACTCTTCTCTCAAAGATTTCTTAAAAGCTGCCCAATCAGCATCTCTTCTATGTAACTCATCAATCCGATCATGCATGGCCAAACGCGAGAAATACTAACTCCATGCATACTACAATACCCCCATGAAACATCTTTTCTTTATACAACTAGATGAAGGCCAAAACATTTTAACCTTTAAATTGCTTCAATTCTTGTCCCACTGCTTGCAATACATTCACAGGTAAGGAATCATTTCTTTCTACTTCCTTTCGACTTTGCATTTGCTATTGTAACAACAATTGTTGCTGTTGTTGTTGCTACAACAAAGCAATCATCTATTGTAAAGCATCATCACCATTTGAACTAGGAGAATCCCTCATCTTTACACACCTTTGCTACTGACTTTCACGTCCGGTTCACCACTATTGCAGCGTTTGGGGTCGAAAGTCTACCACGGGGGTAAGAGACAGTAGGTTGAAGGGAGATTCAGGGAGAGGAGTAGACGAAAGAGAAGGGGTTTAAAGAAATAGAAGATGTAGAAGAATACTCAAAGAGATGAACCCTGTCAATTTATTTCTACATTATGAAAAGATAAATCTCTTGTAGACAAAAGCATACATAAAAAAATACCTTCCTCTATATTGTTCAGACTACTAATCTGATGCTTCCATTGGCTCCAAAAGGGGGGTAAAATGCCAAGACATCTAGCCAAAATACTCCCAGATCAATCCTTCTTCATCTCCTAGTTTCAAAGTGTTGATCATTGCCTAAAAACAACGATCGCACGTTGCACGATTTTTTCAATCCTTCTTTTTACATAAAATCCTCCCAAAATGGCTAAAAGATACATGATTTCTTTTATATATCATCCTATTCTAGAAGTTGTCTACAATTTTAGGACTTTTACAAGAGATAATATCTAAATTATCAAAAATTAGCTAAACTTGTCCAAAAATCTAGTATTTTTGAACCATCCACACTACGAACACTAATATTAATGGCATTCTCTCTCTAGATCAATAAGAAGCTGCACTCTAGAGTTTTTCACATTTTGTGCATGTAGCAGCATGACAACGTTTCAAAAATAGGCTATTATTTTCATATCATCACATTGAATAATAAGATTTTTACCAAAATTTTACATAAAATGTTAGCTTTTGCATTAAATGGTACAAGATCTACTGTTAGATTGCATGGACAACATCCATATAAGAACTAACTACCAAAAAAAAAAAGCTTCCATATTTTTCCACTTACACAAATTGACAATTTTATCTAGAGAGCGTATTAATACACGCATAAATGGTTAACTACTACCTATGATTTGTAGTTAGATTAATCAAGACCCAGGATGGGATCCTAAAACCCTAAATACTAGTTATAAGGGTGGAATCTTGGTGGGTAGAATACCCTTGTGGAAATTTTTATATCTTTTTTAGGGTCGAAAAGATGGAAATTGTAATAAAATTTCAATATAATAAAGAAAACTGTTTTTCTCAAGGGTTGTTTGAATTGTATGCATGTCCATGAGATAAATTACGTAAAGGAAGCTGGTTGTATATATTCCAATAAATGTGTTGTAGGTAATTAAAAAACTAAAGATGATTCCATCACCAAAGAAAAGTGGGTGGGTGTAACCCCCGATGGGTTTGGTCTAGCGGTAGGGTGGTCTTGGTTAGTTGGAAGCTTTTCTAAATCAGTGATAGAAATAGGAAGATGCCAACTACTCGTTAGGTAGAACTAACTTGCATTGTTTAAGGGAATTGGAATGGGATTTTTCCTTATGGAAAGGAGGGTTGACGTACCTCACTCCCCTCTATCTCCCATTCTCTTTGAACTAAGTGCAATGGCAAGTCTGCTTCAGTTTGAGTAATCCTGTAGGAAGTGGGATTAGGAGATCCGTCTGATTTTAGGAACCCAAAAATTTAGGTCGATCCTAGTGGGTTTAGCTGAAACACTTCTGTTGTGATGTAGACTTAGTGGGGTATAAGTGATAAACCCTATGATTTTCCAAGGGAGTGCCGAGGCAACATCATTTGGAAAACCTATTGATAGACTACAAAAAGGTATGCCTTGGAATGAGCCTGGTGGACACCTCACATCTCTTTTGCATTAGTCCTTAGTTGTGCACTATTTATTCCACTAGTTTCATCCCATCCCCCACCCACTTCTTTGATGCAGGGGATTCCTAGGATCATGAGGAGCTTCATTGGTGGCCTACATCAATAGACTTTATCACCTTTGGCACTCTTCCTATCACCCTCAAATTTTCATCTTCTTTGTTGTTCAGCCATATCCAAGATTTGATCGGGGATGTGTGGTAAATAAAAATTAATACTTTAGTCAATATTTAGCCTTTGGTCTAGGGTTGGATATAAAAGGCTAAGTTGTAACTTGTCAAGGATATTTTTGGTAATTATAAACATTTCTTGTTGAGGTTTCCACCATCTAGTGAGGGTGCATGCTCTTTGGCCTCCATGGTATTGGGATGGATTTCATGCCTCTCCATAGCATGAAGAGGATATCATGTTGCAGCCTCTCATGAATGATTCTGAGTATTTGTATTCGAGTGGTAACATGATTCATGGTAGTCTAGATACCTTGGCTATGACTTTCTTGGCATTTTAGAACATTTCTTTTATTTTTAATATTTTTAACTTAATTTGGAATTATCTTTGTTACAATGGTATCAGAGCCTTGACTTTGATTTGTGGCAAGGTTGTTTTCAAGTTCAAATCTTGTTACTAACACCATTTTGAGTAAATGGGGTTCAAGATTTGGTTAATAATTGGACTTGGTACAATTCAACCTATGACTAGTCAGGGCTTCCTATAGCATTGACCAAATTTAGAGCTCATGGAGAAGATCTAAAGTGAAATGGTGGGTTCTTGAACATTTTGGAAATTTGTGGTCAATAAGAGGCCCATTTTTAAGGTGTTTGGTATAGGTCGAATTAGTGAAGATTAGGAAAGGGCTTAAAGTAGTTTACTTTTGACTATTCAAGAGTCACATTTCTCTCTTTCAAGCCTTTTCACAAGCTTTCATGTAGATTATTGCTTCAATATTTCTTCCTTCTTCCTTTCTTGCTTTAAGGATGGCATAGACTTCTTCTTGACATTATTTCCTACCCATTGAGCACCTTACATACTATGGAAGTTGAGCAAAAGACCACGTGTACATAATAGGATGAATTGGCAAAATTTGCATTGAATTTCAGTCATCAGATTCCTCAAGGCATGTCTCCTTTTGATTCATTTAAGCTACAGTTAGGCTCTATACTCTTCAATAAATAGATCTTAGTAGTTATATTGTAGCTCCTTCTCTTCTATTGAGTCTTTGAAGCTTTATGGAAACCCCAGCTATGGTAGATTCAAGGCAAAAAGTATATTTTGAAAATTTCTTGAAGATTTGAGAAGGGTTTTGTGCTCCTTGGCCTCAAAAAGTTGAAGACAAGCATCTACATTTATAATTGAGTTGACATAAGAGCTTCTTGTTGACAAGATTTGAAGCAATTTGTTCATTCTAATTTGGGGAAAAACAAGAGAGCCACAAATTTCTTCAAATGTTTGCTTGAATGAGTCTCCAACCATGAGGTTTATGGTTGATTCAACTCAAGAAAGGCAAGAATAAAGCCACACCACCAAGATTTGGCCAACATTGAGGCATACCATCACAATTGAAGGTATTTTCACTCTCTTGGATACTTGAATATATGATATCTTCTTCAATTCTTGATCTCCATCAAGAATTAGTGCTTTCATTACTCAAAGGCTCTTCTACTACAATGATTGAAGTCTTTTACTCAAGCATGGATTTATAATAATCCATTGGGGCACTCTTCATTAATACAAGTTGAAGACATATTTGGGCAAGTATTATGGGACTGAATTTTGATTGAAGTTGAATCTATGGTACTCGATCTTGATCAATTTGGGGATGGATTATGTAAAGGATTAATCGGTTGAATCCCATTCAATACTCTTCATCAACAATAAGAGGTATTCCTACTACTTGATGCTTTTAATGTCTCTTATTATCCCATTGTTGAGCTAAACCTATCATTGGAAAAGTCTAGATTAAGAATATTCGATCATCAAGCTTAATATTGAAGAGTATATAGAGCTTAATGTAGGGATGATTGTGAGTATTTCATATTTCTTCATCTTATCTACTCAAGATTAGTGTCAAAATTGGTTGCAATAATTTATTCATTGCCTACATTTTATATCTGGTATGGAACTTGACTTGTTGTGGTGGCTGATAATTGATGCTGCATGACTAAAAATATTAGTGAAAATGGTAAGTGGGATACATGTAATGCAGTGAGTCACTGTAAAAGGATAATATCCTATCTTTAGCTCATTTTAATTCAGACAATTCCTATTTTCCACTCGCATTTCATTAAAGAATTCAAAGAGTTTTTCAATCAATGTATAGAATCACTATTTTCTTATTCAAGTAGCATGTATTTTACCATGAGAGAAAAAAGTAAATTCCAGGTGAGTTTGGAAAACAATAGAGAGGTGTCCCTCTCTTCCTGATTATGACCCTAAAGGGATGCATCAACCAACTTGAGGAGAAACTTGGCACACCCCTCAAGTCTCAAAACCCACACAATTTTTAATTTTAGATGCAAGTACATCATTCTTGGCATTGGTTGATAGTGGTACAATAGTATCTCTACCCATCTAGGCATGGGAACAAATAGTGAATAAGGAATAGGGTATTTCTTACCCTCTTGATACCTACAAGCTTCTACAAGTCTTACAGGTTTACATAGCAAGTATCCAATTTTTTACAAGTCTACTTTGACCTCACAAGAGCCCCATAACTTTTTTCAGGATCCACAGGTGTTTACAGGGTTTGTTGTACCTAGGGAGTTCTCATAGGTCCAAACAAGGCATTTACAAGTACTAGATAGACTACATAAAACTTCAATACATCAATGAAGATCTTATTACAAAGTTTTCTCCATTGATCCATAATTGGAGCTTGATATCTTGATATGTAAAGGGGATATTCAACTCCATTTTGAATCAAAAATCTCATTGATCTGATATAGGGGGCTCAAGATATTTCAGTTTGACAACATAATAGGGTAACCTATTTGACATTATTTCACTTAGATCTTTGTCCCAACTTGAAACCTTTTTAAATATATCCCCACCTCATAGTGACAGGTAGTCCACTATTATAGTAGTCGTTTTTCCATGGCCAAGAGAACAAGAACAAGGATCTTGTTTTAGAAGCAATGAATGATGATGCTAGAGTGTTTTATGAAGTTAAAAACTATATTAATGAGGCTCAAATTCATGAGCAAGTGAATGAAGACATTATTGTAGGAGTTGTCTACAATATGCATCAAAGGATTGAAGCTACTCATGAGCCACATGCAGTCTCATTAACTACTTGTTATTATCCAAAGAGTTGGGCCACATGAATGAAGGGATTTCTAATGACTTAAATGAATTGAATGAATTTTTAACACAAATAAATGATGGGTTGATTCAATCATTGGCACAAATGAATAAAGGGATTAGAAAACTATAGCAAAGAAACAAATTTATATTTGAAGAGCTTATTTTAGCCATAAAGAATGTGGACAATTACACATCATAAAGAGAATCCAAACCTATTGGTGACCTTTTATAGAGTCTCTTGTCATTATGTTTACTTTTGAAAGAGGTGAACCATCAAAATTAAAGGGTAACTTATTTTTATTACAAGCTCATGGAAATTATACTTCAAGGCCTTAGTTCAATAGCCCTAAGGATGATCATAGGCCTGTCGATGAATAAGATCATAGATGTGACCCATTTTATAAATCCTTTTATCATCAACCTATTAATTTACCTAAAGGGAATGTAGTCAATAACCAAGCTCATGTTAATGTGAAAAATGACGGAAGAAGATCAACCCAAGATTACTCAAGTAAAGAGCACATTTCAAATGGCCAGTCCCCATCACTTGGTTTTGGACAACCCTATCCTAGGCAACATTATTGGAATAAGGATTCATGGAGACAACACTCTTATAAATAGAAAAATAACAATTTGTAACCATCTTACAATGAGGAGTGCAAATAAAATATCAACATCACCAACTTCAAGGGTGACAATTCTTCACCTTTAGAGTAGGAGTGGATAAAAATCCTTAAGATGTATTTCACTCTCTATTCTCAAAGTGATGAAGAAAAAAATTATTTTGTAGCTCTTCACCTTGAAGGCTATGCTCATACTTGGTGGAAATATATATGCAAGGTTGGCTAACATTTTTCTACATGGGAAGAGCTCAAGCAATCCATGCTTGATGTTTTTGTTTTCTCTTTGTTCTTCACTCAGCCTTGTCATCAAAAGTGGGAGCTTAACAACCCAAAACTCAGCATGAAGCAATTCAATTGGCTGAAATATATTTTCAAAAATACAAGAAAGATGTAAGGAATTTTTAGCAAAGACGTTTGGGGAGTAATTCCTCCAATCAACCTACAAGATATGGACAAGTTTTTAGCCAATCAAGAGAGGGTCTCAAGCAAGAAAACTAGGGTTTCAATAGTCAAAACAATAATTACAACAAAGTGCCAACTGTTCCCACTATTTATGCATCTAAATGGGGTGGAAATTATGTTCCAAAAAATGGAAAATTTTTTAAACTATGAGAGAGGCAAAAAGAAAAATTTCAAGGGCTGAAAGTACTTTAAAATTTACCCAAAAAGTTCCAACATGAAGTTCTTTCCATATAACAAGCTTAGGGAAATAAAAATTGAGCTTTGAGATTAATGGCTATGGCTGCCCTCTTTAGGGTTTTTACATGTGACTCGTTTTTTGTCAATCGTAGCATGTAGACACAACCATTTTACAAACCCTCTAAGTTAGAGATAATCTTCAATTGCCCTATGGTAGTGGACAGCATCATTGCACATGCATGCAAAATAAATAGTACGAATCACAGAAGGTGCAATTTGGGCAGTGACTGAGAAACGAATCAATGTTGGAGCATAGAGTCAATAATGTTGAGCTTTGAAGTGATAGGGAGGATTTCCTAGAGTCAAGGAAGATTTACCCAAAAGGAAGCATGAGCTGAAATGGCATGGGAAGAGAGATTCAAGTTCTCCACTGAAGGTGGGTGGTATGGAGGTAGGTGAGAGATTTAAAGAAAAAGTGAAGGGAGCCAGAAATTCAAACTAGAATGACCCAATCAGTGGCATAATGACTCATTAACTTGAAACCCACTCTAATACCATGTTAAAATATTGAGGATGCATGCTAAGGAGGATCACTGATAAGAAAATAGACATTCATAATGAGGCATAATCATTGACAAAGAATAACAAGTAATACTATTCAAGCATAATGGAAGTACAACTGATGAGAATGACTAATAGAATGAGTGTGGGGATGAATGCCTTTTATAGGCTTACATTAGGTGGTATTGGTAGGTGAGGAAATGTGGAATGTGACTGTGGTATTCACCAATTGTGTTTTAATAAACCATGCATATATGACCTAGTCTAAGGCTTTATTTGAAATTTGTTTCTTTGCCTTGTTTGTTCCTTACAAAGAGGCTATGGTGAATGTGATTGCACATTTCTCAACGTAGGGGACCTATGCCTTATGAATAGGGAGGTGGAGTGACACATCCCTCTTATTTCCCATTCTCTTTGAGCCAAGTGCGGCATGGATCTACTTTGGCTTGGGTATCTCTACGAAAAGTAGGATATCTAGGACCCGATGTTAGAATGTTGTTAGGAGACCTTGGCCATTAGGGATCCAGATTTCAAGTCAATCCTAGTGGGTTCAACTGCAAATGCTCCGTCACACTAGATACATCTAATACTACATTTGTAGTTGGATAAGAGTCCAACAGTACCTTCCACAAAACCCCTCAAAGGGGGTATCCCACACATATTGTCAATAAGTGTCACGTATCACAAATATAGGAGGCACCCCATCAACTGATTGCTGTGACCCCACTGCAACTCTCCTACATCTTGGGGATTGGCCCCTCGATGTGCTACTTTTACATATAAATACATTCACACAAGACTCCTCTCTTTGTCAGTGAGATCCAGGAGATACCTCTCACCAATTATTTTTCCCAAGAAATGAATGACTAACCTACGGCAAGGGGAATCTCACCCTCTCAAGCGTGGGTCAACTATAATTCAAAAATTTGCTATGCATTTCTAGGATTTGATACCACATGTATGATCAATGCAATAGTGGATGTCTCATTGTGCACAAACAGTTATGTTTCAAAATCAGCCTATGTGCTAGTATGCAAATAGTCTTTCCATGAATTCCAACTAATACGTATATGCTTCATTGCAAGAATCTAGCACCAAGGCGAACCTTGTGCTACTAGATCCCTTATTTCCAAATATGCCTTTTCCTAAATGATATGCATAGAAAAATCCAATCAGAACTTGTATTATTTTAGCCCTCAAACTGTTGCACAGAATCCTCCTCTCCCTCACCGTTTAAGTTTTGCTTCATCGCATAGGTGTATAGAGATTATTTTGTCATGATTTAGTGTATAAAGAGCAATAAATCACATAGTATGATGAAAAAGAATAGGCAAAATTGAGGCCAAACCTCATCTTTGCCCTACCATACATCCACAACCACTAATCATATTTTTTCGTATTTTTCTCAGGCATATTCCTATTTTTCCTCTTAATTTTCTCCATTTTTCTCTATTTTTCTAACAAAAATAATGATATATTTTCAAATCTATGGTTCTTGATTCTTAGAACATCAGAATTATAGATTTTATTAGCATTTTATCCCATGTGTATTGGTTTATCCTACCCGAAAACACCAAAAACCCCATTTTCCTCATAAAAACCATGTTTTACAGGTTTCTAAAAATTATCTCCAACATTTTGACTTTATGGTTTCTGTTTTTTTCATCATGCAAGCATAGGACAAATAGTAAACAACATGTCTACCAATTTTCACTCCATAAGAACAACATTGGCTCAATCAAATGTCAAAACAAGCAATTTTCCTTTGTAACATAGAATTACCGGTTTTTCCTTCTTTGCGGGTTTTAAAATCTGATGCGAGACTATAGATCAGCCCTCATTCAAGGCTCAGCCCACCTTTGGATAGCCAATTCTATCCCTCCATGGATCCGGGAGTGATTAGGTAACATGCTGGACAAGTGTTCTTCAATCGGTCTACAATCTTCTTCATGGGCATGAACTGCCTCTTAAGGGGAGAGAGAGAGGGAGGAGAAAGAAATACTGTATTTGTATCTCAGCAACCGAGCAGCCATTTTTGAAGCCGAGAGTGGCGATAGAGAGTGAAGAGAAGCATCATTAGGTTGATATCATCAGATCATTGGGGTGTATAGAGGTGGCATAGCCCCCTCCCCCCTTCTCATCACGTCACCATGTGCAAGTTGCCCCCATCCTTTTTTTTTTGTGGGAAAAAAAAGCCCCCCCTGTCCCGTGAAAAATAAGGGGGGTGACCCCAAAGGTCACACCCCCTAATACCCCCCAAATCCCTTTACACTTTGACCTTTTTGGGACTTGGCCCCCCGCACACCCCATTCAATCGTTCAGCCTCCAAATCAGCTTCCCAAAATTCTTGGGCATCCACCTCGAAGTCCCCCACTGCCTCACATCTCCTGAGATCCAATCCGGAAGTCGAACATTTATGAAACTTCACCAATTTCCATCCAATGGGTCTTTAAAGAAATCTTGGGCATTGCCGCTTAAAATCGTACTGATTACTGCTGTTGCCTTCGAAGAAGTCTATTTTTCCCCTAAAATTCAGAAATTTTGGCTATTTTTAAGCACTTCTCAGCATCAAAAATCACATGTCACTATATTTCTTTATCACTCGGCCTTAAGGGGAAAAAAAGAGAATCCATATTTTTCATAATGCTTACAACTGATACCGCAGTTGGATTGGTAGTGATAACCTTGCTCGAGGCTTTCATTGCGGGATTGCCATTTGCGCATGCCATTCTCCACTTGGGGACCATTCTCAAAAAAGACTTTAATGCCTTTTACTTGATTAGTTGGGACTAATTGGGGAGAGAATTAAGCTTGTGTGTGGAGGATAATCTCGTGGAAAAGGTAAAGTTTTGCGGGAAAAAGGGAAAGAAAGAACGCGTCTGAACACCCTCTAGGGAGGGGAAAGGGGGGAACCTACTGGAAGGTTCTCTCCTCTCTCTCTCTCTCTCTCTCTCTCTCTCTCTCTCTCTCTCTCTCTCTCTCTTTATCTATCTCTCTCGCTGTCTCTCTGTCTCTCTCTCTCTCTCTCTCTCTCTCTCTCTCTCTCTCTCTCTCTCTCAGATACCCCTCGCCCACAAGGCCGTGTGGTGGTGGAGTTGTCTGTTGTGTGCATGAGGTCTGGCTAGTGCCATAGCCAGTGCCAGCCCATTTTTGGTCCCATCATATAGGCCTAACCAATGAGAGAACTGGGATTCCAAATTCATATAACATGAATCTTCTAGCCATATCTAGACCCAAATTTTCCCTCAGTAATAAAATAAGGAAAAATATGGGAAATACAATGCTGACACTTCCTGGAAGTTTGTGACTTGAATTTTCATTTTCTTTTTTTTAATGTTTGACTTTTCATTTCTCCCCTTTTTAGTTTCCCCCTCTTTCTTAGGCAGATCTCAAATTTATCATATATCTTTCCCTGCTTCAAAATCTTATAGCCTCATTGTTGCTTGCCCTACTTGTAACCCTGTGAAATTTCATTTCCTCTACACAAACATAGACTCAATTTCACACATTTTATGAGAGCAGAGCTTGTTCTACCAAAGCCCTAAGATTTTCTTCACAAAACTTTATGGGTATATTGTTCTCTTCCATGAATGTTCTATGGTAAAGTTTTATCTCGTTTGGACAAAACTTGCGCAAGTTATGTGCATTCTTTGACATGTAATTTCTTTTGTTTTGGTACTCTAGGAGTCTCTTACAGTCAAGAATAGTGATCTTTTGGAACAAAACTTCTTCTTCAACATCTTACGATTTCTTTGTAAACAAAGTTACATGTATGTTGTCTTGTTTTCTTGCTGCTCCATGGTAAAATTTTATCTCGTTTGGAAAAAAATATATGCATACTGATTTTTCCTTTGCTTTTTTACTCCTAGAGTCTTTGAGGGTGGAGAAAAATGATTTTTTAAAACTCAACTTCATCAACATCTTTGGGCTTCTTTGCAAACAGAGCCATAGGTATATTGCCACTTTTTTCTGTTGCTCCATGGTTAAGTTTCAACTCATTTGGACAAAGCCTATGTAAGTTATATGTATGCTTTGACTTGATATTTCTTTTGTTTTTATACTCTAGGAGTTTGTCAGGGAAGGAACAATGGTCTTATTATAAGTCAACTTCTTGTTCAACATCTCTAGGCTTCTTTGTGAAAAGAATTGCAGGTACACTGTTTTTCTTAAATTTCTCCATTTAAAGTTCATTTTATTTGGAGAGAACATTTGTAAATTATACACATGCTTATAGGTAACTTTTCTATTCGGTTATCATAGATTTCTTCACAGAGGAAAAATGTCAGTAACATACTTGCAATGGAGGTCTTCAATAGGAAAGATAGTGGTGGTAATTGGATTTGTGATAAGTACTCTAAGTTGGATTGGATTTTGATGCACCCAAGTACTCGAGGGAATTTCAAGGTCAGGCGTAAGGATGTTGCAAACCCTAGCAAACATTGGAAAGGTAGAATTTTAGAGTTCATAAAAGTGTTCAATGGAACAAGTACAGTAATAGAAGTGTTGATCCAACCTATTTATACGCACAAACAAATCTCTGTACACAACAAGAACTACATTGCAAATTCTAAACAAAACAGTAAGTTTTTAAATTTTATAATTTTTTATTCTTTTTTGTCAGATTTGTTTTTAAATATCTTTGCAGTGTTCTAATTCAATCTTGTTTTACTGATAGCTCTATATCCATCAACTTTGCATGAGTGGTAGAATGTGGAATGTTTGAGCGGCAAGATACATGTTTGACATGAAGACATAGATTCTTTGATCTATGATAATAACTCTACAAGTAAACTTGCAACTCAAAATATCTTTTTTTATAATTCATTGTATGTAGTAGAAAGCCAAAGATTGCGGCATGTCTCTCATTGCTACTACTAGCTAGTGGTGAATGGTTGATTGGTAGCTTGGAGTTGTCAAGAGCATGTAAGTCCAAGATAAAATCTAACATCAATAGTGCTATGAAACCCACCACAGGCTCCAAAGATGTGCATCTTAGCTGTTTTATTCCATTCTCATTGTTTGCACATTTGGTTGGTTCATGTGATGTTATGAAAAAAACAAAGATTACTTATCAATGCAAGTGTCCATCCGAGGAATGGATGAGTCAGCTATTGGGTGAGTCTTGGCAAGTCAAAAGAACACATTTTGATGAGACGATTGAATGCAAGGTCAACCAATCTGATCTCATATTTAGGTAAATCCTTTTTACTACTTTGAATGCCTTGATCTAATTGATATAGGTCTTGCTTAGATGAATTGTTGTATTATTGGCATTTACTTACCATTATTTTTGTTTTTATTACAAGTATTTCATCACTAGACAAACTTTGTGCATTTGATTTCGATATAGAAGATGGCGCCTTTTGCGAGGGGAGTGGATTAGCTTGGATCAAGATACCCAAGATGAGACACATACAGCTCTCATAGATGTGGTTATCTCGTGGAATGGTCATAATCCTTTTGTGGTTAGAACAGAGAGCCATTGGTCAATTTCTTTTCTGAGACAAGAAATCCAATTCATGTCCAATGATCCCCTCTGCTACTTCTATTTCAAGTTAGATAATAGAAAATTTAGGACTCATAGTGAGCAATCTATGACATGCAAACAATGTGCTTCTCCACATCTCCTTGAGATAGTGAAATCCTTGTAAGTTTTTTATTATAAAGAATGAATATAAAGTTTTTTTAAACTTCTGAGTACTTTCAATTTAGATAATCTTAGTTTACTATGATCCAAGCGTACGATAATACATAATGTAATTAGTCAATTGTACTGGTTAAAATCATAATGAAATTGTAGGTTGGAGTTCTATAATCTATGCAATATTGTATTTGCATAATGATATATTATAGCTCATCTCTTCTACTTATTTATTAAAATTAAATATTAAATTAGATCCAAGGGATTTTGAAGGTCTTTCAGATTTTTTTTTGGTTAAAATTTTTCTATATTTTCTGTAGTTGGACTTGAATATATTCAACGATCCAAGTATATTCGAGGGTATAATAATGTAGAATGAAGTATTTGTCTATATGAGTAATTTTAATGGTGTTATGCCACTACACGGACACGGTGTGAAAAACTCTGAAATACATGATCATCCAATTTTCTTATTGATCAAGAGAGTCAATGTGATTTGAGTCATTAGTACTAGTGTGAGTGGCATGGATTATCTAAAAATACTAGATTTTTAGATAATTTTAGCATATTTTTTATCTTATTACACTACAACAGAAACGAGGCATAGACGTGCATGTTAGACGCACAAAGTCGAGCGCGTCTATCAGAGCGTCTATAAGTGCATGTAAACGTGCGTGTAAATAGACACGAATTTTGCGTCTATATATCCGCACAAATAGACGCTAATATAGACGCGCCAGCAGACACACAATTATTTAACCACCTAAAATTAGCAATTCACATAATTGAAAAACCAAAGTTAATAATTATTTAACTAGCTGAAATTGATTCTTAAGCATGCACATGTGCGCATGATAAAAACCACCTTTGATAAGCAACCTCGTGCGTATTCCCACTCTTCTTGAGATATATTAATTTCCTCCTCTTTTTCCATTCTCTCCATTTCCTCATGTAACCAATCTATGTCAATATGACGTGGGAGCGCATTTAGATGATCTGGAAATGAGACATTACGTCCATATCTAGTGTGAAATTCTTGTCTTTCGCTTTTTCTTCTTGCCCTTGCTTCATTATATAGTGTCACCCATTTGCTCATAACATCACTATTGAGCACACAAAAACTATTTAACTTACGAAGTTCTTTTGTTAGCACTTTACTCATTCCTTTTCCTTGAGGTACTATAGAGGTCATCCTCAAGTCTGTTAGATATGATCAATGCCCCACCCTCATTAGGTGCTACCAATGATCCATGGTGCTCAAAGTTGTAAGGCCCCCATTATGAGGAGAAGCCAAATGTGAGCCCGGACATTGGTTGAGTCCTGACTTGTATATCAGATGAGGTCTATGTGACCGGATGGCAAAAAGGTGACTGTTGTGGGTCTAATCTTTGGGTTAGACGGAGTGGTTAAGCTGGTAGCAACTCGAGGCACATTGCATTGAGTTGCGTGGTGAGGGAGTTAAAAGGGGCCCCTATTGTGGGGTCCGGGGGCCGCGGAAGCGGCCCCTGGCTGGGGGGTCCCAGGGGGGCCAGCGGCCCCCCTGGCGGGGGTCCGGGGGCAGCGCCCCCGGCCCGATGGTAAAGGGAATATTCCCTGGAATATTCCCTGGCCGACTAGTGGAGGCTCATATGGTAGGTCGGTCAGCAGGCCGACCTAACGACCTTCGCGGGCTATAAAAGCTAAACCCCTTCGCAGCCATCTGACACTCATCTTTCACCCAGTCAGAGTTGTTGTTCCAGCTAGCCTTAAGCTCTTCACCTATCTTCTGTCTAGATCGCCATCTAAGCTTCACACAGTGGAAGCGCACGGGTGGACAGAGCCATCTTTGTATCAGTTGTTTGGAGTTAAAGAATTTTACTGATTCTCCTCTTATCTGTTGTGTACTCTCTATCTCTTTCTCAGATTCTGTTCGCTGCGCCGTGTAATATTTTACATGGTATCAGAGCCCAGGGGGCTCTAGAGATCGGAGAGCGTGCAAGAGGCAAAGGCTTCAACAGCAAAGAGAAACGATGTCGACTCCGGGAAGCAGTTCTGGCGCATCAGGAAGCGGTGCAGGAGGTGGTGCTGCTGTACCGGCTATTCAAACACTGAGGATTCGTCCACCAACCTTCAGCGAAGGCAAGTTAGATGGTACAAACTACACCTTGTGGAAGTTCAAAATTACAACTATCCTTGATTCTTATGAGCTTCTGGAGACTGTGCTGGGGACTGACGCAGAACCACAGCCTATCCCCGACCCATCAAATCCTAGTGTGATGACTCCTCCGAATGCAGATCTTCTACGAGCTTGGAAACGAAGGAATGCAGATGCATTGTGTGCCTTAGTTACAAGCTGTTCTGACAGTGTTTTGACTCTGATTCAGCATACAACCAAAGCGTCAGAGGCTTGGAATGTACTAAGGAGTCAGTATGAAACACGAAACCAAACAAGGATTCAAAACTTGGAGAATCAACTAGCAGCGGAGAAGTTTGCTGAAGGAGAGACGGTTGAAGCATTCATCACTCGGATTAAGAATCTGCGCGACCAGATGGCTGGCGCTGGGATACAAAAGACTAGCGAAGAGCTAGCTCGGAGGTGTCTTCGGATTTGTCCACAAAAGTTTGATGGACTAGTAACTGCCCTTAATACTCAGGTGAGACCTCAAGCTTTGACTTTTGAGGAGTTTTGTGCATTATTAATGGAGGAGGAGTTGAGGCTGAAAGCCCGAGAAGGAAGCAACAATGGAGATGCTGCATTCTCTGCCAATGCAAAAGGCAAAGGTGTTTCCTCCACCAAAAATGATGGTGACAAAAAGAAAAAGGGCGGCAAGAAGAAGTTTCAAGGAGAGTGCTTCTACTGTAAGAAGAAAGGACATGCGATTGCAGATTGTCGTGTCAAGAAGGCAGATGAAAAGAATGGTACCCTTAAAACTAAAGGGAAAGAGACAGCCAATACGGCTGAAGCAGAGTTGGAATTATTCATGGCGACCATTGAGGAAGTGTGCTCCTCGGCGCAAGAAGAATCTACCACTGACTCTTGGGTGTTGGATAGTGGGGCCTCCCGTCACATGACCAACAAGAAAGGTCTATACAGTTCTATGCAGCCTCTACAAGAATCCATCACTGTGACGGTTGGAAATGATGCTAAATGCCCTGCTGCGGGCACAGGTACTATTTCTTTTGTTGCTGCAAATGGTGAAGTCAAAAAGCTTTCAAATGTGTTGTATGTTCCCGAAATCAGGAGAAATCTCTTATCAGTTGCTGCCATAACTGATCTTGGTCATGAAGTGAGGTTCAAGAAGACAGGTGCAGAAATTATTGATAGTGCTGGCACAATTGTTGGCAAAGGAGAAAGAAGGAATAACCTGTATGAGCTAAGTGCTCTTACAGCCACCGCTGGAGTGGGCACAAGTAAGCTTTGGCATGAAAGGTTTGGACACATCGGATTTGCAGTATTGAAGGAGATGCAAAAGCAAGGTATGGTTGCTCACCTACCTACAATAACTGAATTGAAGGAACCATGTGAAGCTTGTATGATGGGCAAGCAACAGAGAAAGGCATTTCCACAAGAAAGCAAGAATAGAGCACATGCTCCTCTAGAGTTGGTGCATGCTGACTTGTGTGGTAAGATGCCTACACAGGCCTTGGGGGGATCTTCTTATTTTATGTTGATTGTCGACGACTACAGTAGGAAGATGTGGGTGTACTTCCTTCGTGATAAGGCTCAAGCTTTTGGTAAGTTTAAAGAATGGCTAATAATTGTTGAGAATGAAACAGGGAAAAGTGTGAAGAAATTTAGAACAGATGGTGGTGGTGAGTTCAACTCAAAGGAGTTTGAAGGCTTTTGCAAGAGCAAAGGGATCAAGCGTCAATTGACGACGCCTCACACACCTCAGCAGAATGGTGTTGTGGAACGCAGGAATCGTACCATTGTGGAGATGGCAAGATGCATGCTAAAGGGCAAGGGATTGCCTAACCATTTTTGGGCTGAAGCTGTTAATACTGCAGTCTACATTCTAAATCGGAGCTACACAAAGGCTCTCAAGGGAAAAACACCTCATGAGGCTTACACTGGTAAGAAACCATCTGTTTCACATTTCAGAATTTTTGGATGTGAATGTTATGCACATGTTCCAGATGAGAAGAGAAACAAGTTACAACCAAAAAGCAGAAAATGTATCTTCTTGGGTTATAGTGATGAGCAGAAGGCTTACAAGTTATATGACCAAGAGGCAAAGAAGATCATCGCGAGCCGTGATGTGGTGTTCAAGGAGGAGCCGCATACAGTGGAGGAGGAGAAGGCAAGGTCTTCCACTTTATCATCAAGCGAAGAAGTAGTCCACTATGAACCTGTCCCGAGAGCTATCCCTATCCTTAAGGAGGAGGAAGCATCATCTTCAGATGATGAGGAAAAAGTTCACCAACCTGACATCACCCCACCGGAAAAGCCATTGCCGCGCTGGGTGAAGCAGCTCTATGACCACAATAATCCTATGCCTGCATCTGTTGAGGAGAAGGCAGACGGACCAAGGAGGTCTCAGAGAATAGAGGAGCAAAGGAGGGCTTCTGCTCACATAGTCAACATGGCCTTGATGGTTGAGATTATGAGAGAAGTAAAGGAGCCAACTGACTTAGAAGAAGCACTTGCAGATCCATCATGGAAGGCTGCTATGCAGGCGGAGTATGACAGCATAATGAAGAATGACACTTGGGAGCTAGTGGATCGGCCAGCAAAGCGGAAGATTATTGGCACCAAGTGGATCTGGAAGGTAAAGTACAAGGCTGATGGTACCTTAGAAAAGTACAAAGCTAGACTGGTTGCCCAAGGATTTTCACAAGTTGAAGGGTTTGATTTTCAAGAGTCATTTGCCCCAACTGCCAGAATGACCACTATTCGCACGGTACTTGCAGTGGCTGCCCACAAGAAGTGGCCAGTGTACCAAATGGATGTTAAGTCAGCGTTCTTAAATGGTGACCTCAAGGAGGAGGTGTACGTGGCTCAGCCACCAGGGTTTGAGGCCCCCCATTCTGAGAACAAAGTGTGTAAACTGAAGAAGGCATTGTATGGGCTGAAACAAGCCCCCAGAGCATGGTACCAGCGGATAGATAGGTTCTTTTTAAACCTAAACTTCAAAAGATGTGCCTCAGATGCTAACTTGTATGTTTACAGGGATGGTAAAAAGTCTGTAGTGATTGTCCTATATGTGGACGACCTTCTTATTACAGGTGACTATGAAGATATGATCAACCAAACTCGAAAGGCTTTGAGTTTTGAGTTTGAAATGACAGACTTGGGCTTGCTGCACTATTGTTTGGGGATTGAAGTCTGGCAAGAGCCAGGAAAGATCTTCATCTCTCAGAAGAAGTATGCATGGGAGATCTTGAAGGCATTTGGCATGACCGAGTGCAAGGAGATAGCTACACCTATGGAGGTGAATGTAAAGTTATCCGTTGAGGATACATCAGCACTAGCAGACATTGGGAGGTATAGGAGGTTGGTCGGCAGTCTAATCTACTTGTGTAACACCAGACCAGATATCAGTTTTGCTGTTGGTGTTTTGAGCAGGTTCTCAAACAAACCTCATGAGAGTCATTGGAAGGCTGGGATGCGGGTGCTCAGATACTTGAAGAAAACTCTTGACTATGGTATCACATACAGTTTCGGAACTTCTCTTGTGGGGAACTGTGACTCAGATTGGGCAGGAGACATTGATTCCAGGAAGTCAGTTTCTGGTTATTGTTTCTCTTTGGGTTCAGGAATTTTCTCTTGGATTAGTAAGAAGCAACCAACAGTGGCATTGTCTTCTACCGAAGCAGAGTACAAGGCAGCTTGTTTTGCTGCATGTGAGGCCGTATGGTTGAGAAGGATTCTATGGCATATGGGAGTGCAGGATGAAGAACCAACTGTGCTGAGATGTGACAATCAGAGTTGCATCGCCATTGCCAAAAATCCAGTGTTTCATGCACGCACCAAACATATAGAGATCCAGTATCACTATGTGCGTGATTTGATGGAGGATGGGATAGTGGAATTGGTCTACTGTCCAACAGAGGAGAATGGAGCAGATATCTTCACCAAAGCACTTACGAAGGATCTGCTTCAAGTTCATCTTCAGAGACTCGGCATTGGGCCGAGGAGATAGTTCACCTATGGGTGGACATTGAGGGGGGGTGTTAGATATGATCAATGCCCCACCCTCATTAGGTGCTACCAATGATCCATGGTGCTCAAAGTTGTAAGGCCCCCATTATGAGGAGAAGCCAAATGTGAGCCCGGACATTGGTTGAGTCCTGACTTGTATATCAGATGAGGTCTATGTGACCGGATGGCAAAAAGGTGACTGTTGTGGGTCTAATCTTTGGGTTAGACGGAGTGGTTAAGCTGGTAGCAACTCGAGGCACATTGCATTGAGTTGCGTGGTGAGGGAGTTAAAAGGGGCCCCTATTGTGGGGTCCGGGGGCCGCGGAAGCGGCCCCTGGCTGGGGGGTCCCAGGGGGGCCAGCGGCCCCCCTGGCGGGGGTCCGGGGGCAGCGCCCCCGGCCCGATGGTAAAGGGAATATTCCCTGGAATATTCCCTGGCCGACTAGTGGAGGCTCATATGGTAGGTCGGTCAGCAGGCCGACCTAACGACCTTCGCGGGCTATAAAAGCTAAACCCCTTCGCAGCCATCTGACACTCATCTTTCACCCAGTCAGAGTTGTTGTTCCAGCTAGCCTTAAGCTCTTCACCTATCTTCTGTCTAGATCGCCATCTAAGCTTCACACAGTGGAAGCGCACGGGTGGACAGAGCCATCTTTGTATCAGTTGTTTGGAGTTAAAGAATTTTACTGATTCTCCTCTTATCTGTTGTGTACTCTCTATCTCTTTCTCAGATTCTGTTCGCTGCGCCGTGTAATATTTTACAAAGTCTTCATCATCTTTCCATAGTTGTGGTTGAGAGGGATCCACTTCAGCAAGATATTCAGAGATATAAACAAGGGATGATTGCACTAACCAACCCTCAGCCATGCTTCCCTCAGGCCATGCTTTTTGCCTCAGAAAATCTTTCAAGGTTTTCATGAAGCGCTCAAGAAAAAACATTCACCTTACATGAACTGCCCCACAAAGTGCGATCTCATCAATCAAATGTACGAGTAAATGTAATTGAGCAGTCAAAATGGATCGAGGAAAAATTTCCTCCACCAAACAAACCACCTCAACAAATAATACTCGAGCATCTTGCAATGTGTTTGGATCAATTTCCTTCGAGCTCACGTATCTGTCAAGATGTATTTGGGAATTGTTTATTTTTGTGTAGAAATTCAAAGATATATAATGAAAAAATACAATGTATACACACCTCACAAGCTCTCCCATCTTGTAAATGATATCACGTACATCTTTGGAGGCACAATGGGATATGCTAGTAGGAAGTACGAATTGAATGTAAACAATATTCATAGATCAAATGATTAGTTGAGGAAAAAGTCATCATACCCCAAAGTTTACACATAGTTACTCCACTAATTACTATATTCATGGTTAGAGATACCCTTACTTGAATCATTTTGTGCCAATCGTGGGACTTCAAACTAGATAGTTGCTCCACATCTCTTTTCTTTTTCTTTATGAAGGCTCCCTTGAGACATCTCATATATCCTGTGGGTGTTCGAAAGCTATATATTTGTTCCTTCACTATTTTTTCCTCGTTCTTTGACAACATCCAAGGTGCATGGGGTAGCTCAATCTTTCCTCTGGGTCCAATGCGTGGCCAGGCTCGTCTCATGCGACCAATGTACGTAAATCCTCCCTTACATTAACTAAATCACAAGCCCCTATCAAGTGATCCCATAATGTAGATACAACATTTTTGAATATGTACATGGGGTCCAATAGGTGATTGATCTTGAGTTCAATCTAGTACGGAAGACGAAAGAATATAGAGAAACTAACAAACAAACAATATATTATTTAAACAATTCATCATGCTAAATACTTTAAAGTCAATCGAGAGAAATGCACTTCTTACTGACTCATGCCGAGTGGAGGGTGGCTATCGGCATTAATCCATCTCTTCTTCCAATCTTGAATGGTTAGAGAATGTGGAGTCATTCCATTAGTAGGGAGAACATATTTGGGATGGTCAATAGGAAGAAATCGATGATGATTGTCGTAGAGAACCTTCTTTAAACGTGCCGGCCTAGATGAAACTAGAGAGGGACCGCAAATAGGACATGCATGATATCCTGACGTGGTTAAACCTGAAAAAACAAGTGAATTAATAAAATGCAATTGATTCAAGTCTTGAATTTCAAATATAGAGTTATATACATGTACCTGAACACTCTCCATATCCTGGAAAGTCGTGCATGGTCCACAACAACATGGCCTTCAATGTGAAATCTCTAGAGGATGCAGATGCACTTGTATCTTGCACCTCAATACCTTCCCATAACATTTCTAACTCTTCAATCAAAGGTTCTAAGTAAATGTCCATGTTTTTTACCTTGTGCTTTCCAGGAATCAGAAGGGACAGCATCACATGTCCCTTTTTAATTGCCATGGATGGAGGAATATTATAGTTCACCAATACCACTGGCCATATACTATATTATGTGCTCTTGATGCCAAATGGATTGATTCCATCCATACCTAAACCAAATCTCAAATTTCTTGGCTCTTCTTTGAAAACGGGCCACAAATTATCTATATGTTGCCATGCGGGTGTGTCTGCAGGGATCCTCCATTTTCCATCACTTGAACGATGACTAGCATGCCATGACATGAGCTTTTCAATAGACTTACACTTGAACATAAGTTTTATACGTGGAACAATCGGAAAATGTCGCAAAACCTTACAAGGCACATCCATTGACTTCATCTCCACTTCGTATCTTGATTCGCCACAAACAGGACACTCTCGTGCGAACTCATGAATCCCACGAAATAAGACACAATCATTGACACATGCACGGATCTTGACATAATCGAGGCCTCCCAGAGATGTCAAGTAATGTCTTGCTTGCTCTCTCTTAGTTGGCAATTTGTTTCCTTTTGGAAGCATTTGTGATAATAATCTACATATATTTTTAAAAGTGAGTTAAAAAACCACCAACATATATTTCTGTCTGATTTCAAAATAGAATTAACAATTAATATTATGATTCATATATAAGCCAAACTGAATTGATACCTACTTCAATAACGCATCCAAACTGACATTACTCCATCCATAAATTGTTTGCAAGTTAAGTATCTCAAGGGATGCACGTAGAATGGAGTACATACAACCTTCATACAACGGAGTAGATGATGCTACATATAGTGGATCATCTGGCTTCATAGAGTGACCTTCTCCCTGAACCGATTGCGAAAATAGATGGTGTACCATGTTGTCCAAAATCTCATCCTCTACGACTTGATGGGGCATTTCATGAGGGCTACTATCATGGTCATCAGTCTCGACTCTTCTTGAAGACTCTACCTCCTCGCGTCAACGTTTTGCAGCTTGTCGACGCCCGGGAGAGAGCATCTGAGGATGTGGCACCGCATCCTACTCAACCACAAAAGGGAGTTTCATGTACGTTGATATATAATTCCCGTAACATAGATATGCAATCTTAGTGGTAAAAAAAAACTATGAATACTGGTGATTTTTCTCGGTCCCATTCTCCATACAAGCTGAGGTGTGACATTGCAATTCGACGTGCTCGAAAAATACACCCTCGACAACGATCACACATGCATTTAATTTTTTCTCGTAGCCATGCATCTCGATTATGAAGACACAATGTTTCATCCTCACTTGAGGATGTGCTCATTGACTCACCAGCTTGCACTGCACTAGGTGATGACAACGTCAACATGATTAAACCTAATTCATGACAACATCAAAATATTTGTCATTCATATGTTTACATAAGATCTTAATTTTAAATACACAAAAATCATCATAAATACATTAAAACTTATGATAAGAATTCACTATCAAAACTTATCCTAAAAACAAAAAATTATGATAAATCCCAAATGCGCGTCTATATCTGCGTTTAACAACGCGTCTATATTTGTGTCTATACTTACGTCTATCTGAACAATAGACGCACATATACACACGAAAATAGACGCACACGTCAAAATTCAAACCATACTTAAATCATTTCTTTTCAAACTGCGCCTTTTCTTTCCTGCGTTTTTTGCGGTTCTGAAGCTTGAGTTTAGCCGACATGCAGTCTCTTCATGCCTCACCTCCTCATGACTCACCTCTTCTTTCATTTTAAACACACAAGAAGGGAAAAAGAAAAGCCAAGGAGAGAAAGAAAGAGAAAACAAGAAAGACGAGAACAAGAAGAAGCAGCAAACAAGCAAACAAGCATAAAGGGAAGGTAACTTACCAAGGAGAGGAAGAAGGAGAAGGAGAAGCACCACCACCCGCCACACCAAACACCCAAGGTGAGTCTCTCTCTCTCTCTCTCTCTCTCTCTCTCTGTGTGTTTCTCTCTTCCTCTCTCTGCTCTGTCTGTGTATTTAGGATTTGTGATTCCATTATGTATTGCATTTTGTAAATCTTCAATGGCGGTTATTGGCCTAAAATCGACCGACCGAGCGCGTCTGCTAGCGCGTCTACATCTCAGTGTAGACGCAGACATAGACGCAAAAAAATGTTTCCTCTCAGAGCGTTTGAGGGCGCGTCTTAGAGCGCGTGTGCTGGCGCGTGTGCTCTGCAGTCTACACGCGATTATATACGCGCATTGACCTGGGATGTGCGTCTGGCTGGGCGTCTGTGCTGCATGTTAGATACGCAGATAGACGCGTTGGATAGAAGGTTCACTCTGGAGCGCGTCTGAGAGCGCGTCTAACCTGCAATGTAGATGCGGGGATACACGTGCCAGGTGTCCCAGTTCTAATTTTAAACAATATATTTTTGCAATGATGAATGTGACCAATCCCATGTTTGTGTTTATCAGTTTTCTTGTTTAAGAGAATCATTAGCACTTAAGTGTTATGCTCAATGTCTAAAGAAAGCTCTTTGAAAATGTAGGTAATATATGATTTTTTGTATGCAAATAAATTTGTCTTTTTCTTGTGTTTTTTTTGCAGATGTCGTATCCTGGTTCATCTAGCAATGACCCAGATGTGGATCGCATGAATGATACATTGGCCTCCTTTGGCAGGGGGATCAATGCATTTTTTGGAGGTTTTCCTTGTAGAGAAGACTTCATGGGAGAGATGACCAGACACCTTGGCCACTCTCCCACAGTGGACGAGGTGTTCAGTGTCATGTCTGGGACGCCTCTGGCGTCTTTGCCTGGCACTACTTCCCAGACTCCACATGTAGGTACTCCACATACAGGTACTCCA
The DNA here is from genome assembly GCF_053477565.2 of Lygodium microphyllum. Lineage (NCBI taxonomy): Eukaryota > Viridiplantae > Streptophyta > Polypodiopsida > Schizaeales > Lygodiaceae > Lygodium > Lygodium microphyllum. The sequence continues at coordinate 39,421,575 of NC_141147.1, forward strand.
TATGCAAGTACTCCATATGCAGGTACTCCATTTGCAGGTACTCCACGTGCTCCACGTGCATCGACTGAAGCACAAGCATCTGCAGAAGCTCGTGCATCCAGCGAGGCAGAGGGCAGTCGACAGAGAGGGAGGAGGGAGAGTCAAGGGGGAGGATGAGGGTTGTGTGGGGGTTTCCTAGGAGGTGGCGAGCGATCACCCTCACCAGTAGATCATGTAGAGGAGGTTGTATGCCAATACTATAGAGTTACAGATGCTAGTGGCATCTTTCATGATGATGAGGGAAGGGATGTAATGGCGTACATGAGGAGCATCGTGCATGCGATGCATAAAGATTGTTTCATTGCCTTCAAAAATCAGAAAAGCGGCTTGTGGCAGGAGGTGTTGAGGGCAGTCCATAGGAGGTACCCAAATCCTGAGGGTCAGTGATTCTCGGATGATTGTGGACGTACAAAAGTGAGGGGTATGCTTCACAACAAAAGATCCCACCTCATGACACGGGCCAGGGACTCACTGCGGAGGCTGGAGGAGGGGCGTGGAGCCTACAGCCAACCACCTATGTGCCACTGCGTAGAGTGGAAGAAAGCCAAGAAGAAAGCAACTGAGAAAGTGAAGAGTCGCCAGCACGCAGAGACGCGACGGATCCAAATGGAAACAATGGGATCGTCGCATTACGGATCGGGCGGCAGAGAGTCATGGGAGGCAGAGTTTGTAAGTATATTTTGATTTCTAGTTTTTTTAATTTATATTTCTTTCAATTATTTATATATTTTAGTCTAATATATTGTAACGTCTAATTGTTTGTATATCTCTAAATGTTTTGTAGACTACCATCGTTGGTAGGACACCTACCCCTAGAGAGGTAGGTTACCATCCAGGCCATAACCGTGCAACGACATGGCTTCACTTTTATGAGGAGGGTCTCATCACTGAGGACCAATACAACCGGGCCATGAGGATTCGACAGCCAGAGGAGATATGTTTTTCTTACTTTCCTATTAAAAGTATAACTAATTATAACTTTTTCTCCACCTTATCTATGTAAGCAACCCTGATCTTTTGTGTGTGTAGGCGAACCCGGATGTGGAGCATAGCGAGGAGGGGGATAGCGATGCTAGTAGCCATGGTGGTACTAGCGAGGATGTTTCCTCTTCAGATTCGTAGAGGAGCACCATACCTGCTCATGAGGCCTTCTTTTCTTGTATATGTATGATATCTCTTTGAGCCTACTGCTTGCGGCCACGCTTTAGGTCGCAAGCACTTAAACTTCCCTTGTAAATGCTTTGATATATAATGAATACATGGACTTTTATTTTCAATTCTCGTGCCCGTAAGATACATTGTCTTTTTCCCAAATACACAATCTGATGTATGGGGGGGGGAAAAAAACCAGGAGCATGTGGTCAAAGCAACCACATGCTCCTGGGTTTTTTTTTCCAGTTCTGTTTTGCGCGTCTATCAGTGCATCTAAATTGCAGAAAAATCCGTGTTTATTCGCGCGTCTATAATGCAGACTACACGCGCTTATACACGCGCTTCATAATTCTAATTTTTTTAAAAAAATTTATATATATATATATATATATATATATATATTTAATGACATTTTTTATTTTCCATTCACATCTATCAGTGCTTGGAAAAAGCGCGTCTACCAGTGTGTCTATATGCGCGTGTATATGTGCATCTATTGCATGCCTATTTGTGCGTGTAAATTCGTTGATACATGCAATTATAGACGTGAAATGATAGACATGCAAATAGATGGGCGGATAGACGCACCCATAAGTTTTTCTCTATATTCAAATATCGCGTCTAAATGTGCGTCTATGAGGCCTTTTTCTTGTAGTGTTAATTGTAAAAAATATAAAAAAGCTCAAAAAAGCTTCTAGATTAGGATGGCATGCAAAAAGCAAGTTTCTTTTTCAGCCAATTATGGGATTTTGATAAAAAATACAGATTGACGAAATCGCCCGCGTCACGATCACTGAGAAGAGAAAGAAGAAGTGATATGGGAGATCTGTGAGCAGGTGCCCCATGGTTTTACCCCCCTTTCAGAGCCATCAGATTTGGGTTCCGAGCAACAGAGAAGAAGCTGTAAATTTGATGCACGTTTTGTTCTACGAAGAACCTCGAGGAGATCTAATGCGTGGAGATTGCTTCTAAGTAGTGCAATGATTCCAAGTTCTTTCAATACATATTGATTCAATTCATTGTGCTTTATGTTTGCCATGTTTACCTCTTTTCTATTCTCTTTTTACTCTTCCATCTCCTATCTCTACTTCCTTCTATCTCTGATTCCCAGTGGATTCGACCTTTCGACAAAAACCCCTCCGACATTGGTGAACCGGATGTGAAAGGTCATCAGAAGAAGGAAAGATAAGATGGGAGAATCTTTGAATACAATCTCCAGTGATGTTTTGCAACAGTTGGTGTAAAATATGAATATGCTTATGCAGGTGTAACAACAATAGGTGATGCAAGCTTCTACTCAAACAGAAAGTGTTGTGATGAATGCTTTGCAAGCAGTTGAGCGTGAGGTGAAGTTATTCAATGGCAAGAATGTGTCTGCATATGTACATACCTATACTCAAAAGATGAAATTCTTTGGGGTGGCTCAACCTGCATGGAGCTAGTATTTTGTACGTGTTACTGTACATGAATTGAAAGCACGGATTACTAAATTATACTTGCAGGATGCTAACTAGGTAGCTTTCAAGAAGACACTCAGGGAATAATTTTACATTGAAGATACTAGTTTGATTACGCGCAAGACTTTTTAGGAGTGGGTTTTACAACCCAATCAGGGTTTTGTGGCTATAGAATTGTTAAGATAATTTGAAAGTCAATTCGAGCAGTTGGATCTTGTAGAACAACAAGCTCTTGCAAGTCAGAAAATTGAATTGTTTCTATAGGCACCTGATCTTGAGACTCGGGAGATGCTTGATGATTTGCTGGAGGATCAGACTACAGAGACATGTCTTAAAAACAAAGTGGAGACATGTCAAGGAAGCTGTTATTGCACTTGTGAAGAAGCATAGAAGAAGAGAAAGATTGCATATCTCTAGCTTGCCCACTCTTACAGGCAAGACAATTGATGTATCCAGTAAGCCACCTACTTCTGTGGCTAACCCTATGGTTGTACCTGCTATTGTTCCCTGTATTAGAGAAGATGTCTTAGATGAATTGGTCAAAGGGATGCGGGATCTTCAATTGAAGGTTTCAAAATTGGATGAAAAAGGACAAGAGGAAAGGGGACAAGAAGCAGCCCTTAAGCCAGGAAAAAGATATATGTGGTGTGATAGTTTGCAGCATGAGAGAAAGGATTGTGTTGCCTATCAGGAGGCCTTGGCACGACACCTCATCTTTTGGAAAGATGGCAAGATCCATGCACAAGAAAGGGGATTGCCTCTTGCTTTGAATTTTGGAAAGGGAGGTATGCAGAAGTTGTTGGAAGACTTGGTTGTCCGAAATGCTTATGTAGTGGTGCATGCTTCTACTTTTGGTATACAATTGGATAGAATGCATGGCCAAGTGATAGTTGGCCCAAAGGCTGAAATATGGACACATGATTTACATGCAGCTAAAAAGAGAAAGATAACTGATAGTGAAATGTCTCATGTAAGGAAGGCATAACTGGTTGGAAATCACCGATAGATGCATATTCAGTGTATGCATATTTAGCAAAGGTACAAAACACAAATATACTTGTGGAAGAAAAACAAAAGAGAGATGAAGATAATGCAGGGACATCTAAAAGAATGACAAGAAGAAGTGTGGATCAGCCTAATGCTACAAATTATCCCCCTCCCAAGCATGTTATGGAAGAGGTCAGTCAGGAGCAAAAATAGGATAACAAACAAGAGGGCAAAAAGAAGGGCAAGCAACCAATATATAAGTTGCAATTTGACATTGAGAAGCCACAGATCTTAAGAAGGTTATTGAAGAACAGATCTTAAACAATCGGGTGGAATTCACTTGGGAGAGGTGCTTGGCATGACCAAGTGAGAATTTCATGATGAGATCATTGACATAATTAAGAGGAAGCATTAGTTTCTTGGTGATACCACTAGTGCATTGCTGCAATTTGAAGAGGAAACTGGGTTGTTGGGTATTCGTGCTAAATATGAGCATGAAGTAAGTACTAGATTATCTATGCAGGATGCTACTAATCAATGGACAACATGTGGAAAAGAGAAGAAAGTGATTGAAAATGCATTGTCTTGTAGCAATATGCATGGTGGAGTAAGGCAGATGCAACAATATGGGGAAGAGACTCTAGGATTTATTCCTCCAAGTCACTACACAAGAAATCATTCGGTTAGGGCTACCACTACAATGGTAGTGAAAATAGGAGAATGTGAAACTCCTTGTGTTGCTTTATTTGACCATGGATATGAGATAAATGTCATTAAGCATGGATTGTATGAAAATGGTGCATGGCCTGTAGATACTAATCATGGTTGGCATATGAGAGCTGCAAATAATTATTCGGGAGAGCTTTATACTGCATGTCCTAATGTGAAAGTGACGATTGGTGATGTACAAGAAGGGCAACACTTCTTTGTGCAAGATAATTTATCATGTGATCTTGGGACAGCCCTATATTACAAGAGTGCATATGGAAACAAAGGTGCTTGATGATGGTTCTGCTTATGCAAGAGTCAGAAGCAAGGATGGGAAGAAAGCAGTCCAAATTCTTACTATTTGTGTTAATCATCTTAGAAATCAGGATACACTTTGAGAGTCTCCTTTGGCTCCAAATGCAAGGAAATTCAAAGACCTGGAATTTCATTAAGCACTGTTGTAATGCGGGCTACAATAGTGTTGTTTAAAGGATGTACTCGCCTCTTGATGAAATGAAGGATGTATTTACTATTGGTTATTCTTAGTTTACAGCAAATAGTTCATGTTGGTTTAAGACTATGGAAGCTATGTGCAAGGTTGAGCACATATCTATGAAACGAGCTACTAAGGAACTGAGAGCATTGGCATTGTTAGCTGAAAATGAAGGAATTTTAGGCATCTTTTATGGGCTGAATATTAATGACACTATGGCTGAAATTTCAGCAACTATACATACAGAAAATGAGGCTGAAAATATAGTGTTGTCAGTATGTTCTTTGGACATGTATGATGTTATAGCATTGTTTGCTTAGCAAGAAGGTTTACAATGGGCTGAAGCACTTATGGAGACAAAGTATAAGACAATTGACAAAAAGCTAAAACCAATTGCTTTGCCACTTCCACTAGAGAGTGAGGATTTGCATGAAAAAGTGTCAAGGCAGCCAAGCTTACGGGACCCTAAAGATATAGGTCATTAGTTTGCATCTGAAACATTATAGGAATTGAAAGTTGGTGCAGAAGGGTTTCTTTTGCCTACTGAGAGAAACTATTTTATGGAGATGTTGGCTAGGCATGGAAAGGCATTTGCATTTCATCCAAGTGAAATAGGTTGTGTGGATCCAAATGTTGTCTCTCCTATGGTCATATTTACTGTGCCACGTGTACCAAGGAAATTGAAGCCTATTCCTAAAGCTTACTTGCCAAAGCTGATGGATTTGCTAAATGAAAATATTTGCATGAAGATCTTGGAGCCTTCTTCAACCCCATACTCAAATCATTGGTTTACTGTGCCCAAAAAGAATGGGGCTTTGAGATTTATTCAAGACATGAAATCGGTCAATAAAGTGACCATAAGAAATGTGGGTGCAGGTCCTGTGGTTGATGAATTTGCAGAGGCTTTTGCACGCAGAGAAATCTATTCTTTGGGCGATCTTTACTTAGGGTATGATCAGTTTTAGCTTGCAATTGAAAGTAGGGATATCACAACCATGAAGACTCCCTTGGGGTTAGTACGGATGTGTACTCTCCCACAGGATGCAACAAACTCAATGGCACATATGACAAATGCTATGAATAGGGTACTCAGGGATTTTATACCACAATTGACAATGCCCTTATTGGGTGATATTCCAATAAAAGGGTGTGTAGTGGACGAGAAGAATGAAGAGATGAATGCTCATGGGTGCAGACAGTTTGTTGCAAACCATATTATGGATTGTGAGAGGATTTTGACCCGTCTAGAAGAGGTGCATTTAACTATTTCTGGACAAAAGTCTGTCTTTGGAGTTAAAGAGGTTTTAATTGTTGGGCATATGTGTGGGCCTTATGGGTGAAGACCATCACCATAAAAAATAGATGGGATTGATAGAATGCAAGAAGTATGCATAAATGTATCAGAGGTGCGTAGATTCTTGGGAGCATGTGTGTTCTATTTGATACAGATTCCTCAGTTTGCACATGTAGCCGATGCTCTATATCAGCTTCTGAGGAAATGTCATAAATTTCATTGGGAAAGGAAGCATCAGAAAGCAATGAAGAAATTGAAGCAACTCTTAAAATCTGCTCCTACATTGAGAAAGACTGACTGTTCACATGGAAAACCTATCATTATTACTGTTGATACAAGCCCAATTGAGATTGGATGGGAAATTGGGCAAGATGATGAGGAAGGGAAAAGATATGCAATTCGCTTTGGTGCTAAAGTATTGTCTAAACAATAGAGAAGATATCCACATGTAGAAAGAGAATTATGGGGAATTATGATAGGCCTAAAATGTGATAAGGAGTATTTTATGGATACTCATGTAGTCGTTGAGACTAATTGTTTATCGGTATTGGGTATGATTACTAGTTGTGCTACTCCAGACATTGTTATGCTTCGGTGGATTGCATACATCAAATTTTTGAACCTTGAATTTCAGCTTATTGCACAAAGAGATAACCCAGTGGCAGACATGTTATCTCGAGCACGCTATGAGAATGAAGATGGGATGATGGATGAGGAGGAAGAAGATGACTTTCTTGCGGCGGCTGAAAATGATGTTGTAAGAGTGAATTTAGCAATGCAAGGTGTTGCTACAACATTAACTGGAGCTTGGACAACAAAGAGAAGACACTTTAGATGTTTTACATCTTGTGTAGAAATGTTTCTTGAAGACAAATATGCAGAAGAGTGGTTGAGAATTGGTCAATACCTCAGTACATCAACAAAAAGATATGAATGGTCAGATGAGGAGTTTAAGAAGATCAAGAGGAAAGCCTATGGGTTTTTCTTAAAAGATGGATACTTATGGAAACATGCTAAAAAGAAACAGGGTATGCCATTGCGAGTTTTGGGTGACAGAGCTTCACAAATAAATGTTATGCAACAATTTCATGAAAGCTTGTGGGCTGGTCATAGAGGTGTTTGGGGTACTTTTGCAAAGATCAAAGAAAGATATTGGTGGCAGGGTATGAAATCTTGTGGGCTCGTCATAGAGGTGTTTGGGGTACTTTTGCAAAGATCAAAGAAAGATATTGGTGGCAGGTTATGAAAACTTGTGGGCTGGTCATAGAGGTATTTGGGGTACTTTTGCAAAGATCAAAGAAAGATATTGGTGGCAGGGTATGTATAAGGATGTTGTTCACTTTGTGAAAACATGTACGACATGTCAAATGTATTCATCTGTGAGACATCGAGATGGATTGCAGCCCACATATCCATTGTCTTTTCATTTTAAGTGGGTGGTGGATTTAGTCATGATTCTTACAAGTCTTTTGCAAATGAGATATCTTGTGCTTGCTCGTGAAGACTTGACTCATCAAGTGGAAGGGAGAGCTAGACTACGTACTAATACAACAAATGCTATGTATACTTTTCTCTTAGAAGAGATCTTTTGTCGATATGACTGTGTGGGAAAAATTACAGTAGATAGGGGTGAGTTGGATGCAGATGAAGCTCATGATTTCTTTACACGGTTGGGGATAAAGCTTACTTTAACTTCAGCCTATAACCCTGAAGGAAATGGAAAAAGTGAAAGAGGTCATCCATCTATTGTGAAGGCGTTGGCAAAAGCATGTGGAGAGAAGGTAAAAGAGTGGCCATGATTGCTCCCTTATGCTTTGTGGACTGACCAAACAACTCATAGTGCTGTTACAGGATATATCCCTGCAGAATTGATGTGTGGTCAAAAATCTATCATGCCCATAGAAGATATGACAATCACATGGAGTGTGCTACCTTGGGAGGAGGGTTTAAATCAAGATGAGTTATTGGCCTTACACATTAGACATTTGGAATGAAAGTCAGAAGACATAGAGGCAGCAATTGCAAAGTTAAGGGCAACAAGGATACATAACAAGAAACGGTTTGACAAAAGACATAGACTGAGACCAAGAACTATACACGATGGGGATTGGTTATTGGTTTATGATAGCAGTTTAGACAACCAGCATAGTGCCATGGGTAAAGTTTCCAAAAGATGTTTTGGACCCTATGTGGTAAGACATGTATTTGATAATGCTATGACTTCCAGTCTCATGCGTCTGTGTAACCCTAAGTGTCCTTGATTTCTTGATGGCCGCGAATGAGTCTTCGTGCTTGGCCTTCTGATTTCTCTTCAAGTTCTCTCTTCTTTCTCATCATCTTCTTCTTCTCCTCTCTCTCCCTCTTCTTCTCCTTCTCTCTCTCCCTTCCTCTTCTTCTTCTTCTTCTACTCTTCTTCTCCTTCTCTTTCTCTCCTCTTCTTCTTCTTCTTCTCCTTTTTCTTCTCTCTTCTTCTCCTTCTCTCTCTCTCTCTCTCCCTCTTCTTCTCTTCTCCTTTTTCTTCTCTCTTCTTCTTCTTCTTCTCTTCTTCTCCTTCTCTATCTCTCCCTCTTCCTCTTCTTCTCTTCTTCTCCTTCTCTCTCTCCCTCTTCTTCCTCTCTTCTCCTCCTTTCTCTCTCCCTTCTTCTTCCTCTCTTCTTCTCCTCTCTCTCTCCCTTCTTCTTCTTCCTCCTCTTCTTCTCTCTTCTCCTTCTCCTTCTCCTTCTCTCTCTTCCTCTTCCTGTTCTTCTTCTTCTCCTATCTCTCCCTCTTCTTCTTCTCCTTCACAGCCGAAGGGGGGGGAGGGGGGGGGGGGGGGGGGGGGGGGGGAGGAGACGAGTTGTCGGCAGGGAGAGAGAGAGGGATTAAAAAAATTGTGTAATTTTTTTTAAAAACTCTAAGGGGAGGGGTTCGCATGGTGGGGGGGGGGGGAAAGCACGGGGGTCACCGGGGGGGGGGGGGGGGAGATATTACATTATCATTTTCGATATAAAAAGCAATAAAGACACACTAAAATATAAAAAAGGGGTAAGATAAGGCTATATCTCATTCCTCAACCTTGCCAAAAATGCATGGACATTATCCATATTTTTCCTTAATTTTTGGAGTACAAAAACCTATTTTTCCTATTTTTTAATCAAGAAAAAAGTATTTACTATTTTTTTAAAATTATGACAATTGAGAATCACTTATTTTTCACATTTCATCCCTCATACATCTTTTTTATCAAACTCGAAATGACAAAAAATCCCATTTTTTTGTAAAATGCATGTTTTAGTAAATTATTTTCAGTATTATGGCATTATGTATTCTAAATTTTTTTCCACGCAAGCCTCAAGCAAACAACAAAAAACATGTCCACTGATTTTCATCCAATATGAACACCATTTGACCAATAAAATATAAAAAATAGCCATTTTCCTTCATAAAAGAGAGTTACCGGTTTTTTTTCCTTGTTGCAAGTTTTTTAAAGTCTGATTCCGAATAGCAAAACAATCCACCATTGATGCTCAGCCCTTCTCCAATCATACATCTTCAGCCCCACTCGATTTGGAAGCAATCCGGTACCATGTCAAACAAGCATTCATCAATTGGGCTTCTTCCACATGAATCGCCTCTTAGGGGAGAGAGAGGAGAGGAGAGAGAAAGACTGAAAATCAAAATTTTATTCCCTTCATCATATTACACATGGTTACCATCAAAATCTTATCCTCTCTGTATAGATCAAGGGTCTCCCCCTCTCTCTCTATATGATTGAGCATCCAAGAGGCACAAAACCCCCCAAAAAATGGGGCTCAATCAAAAAACGCCCCTCCCTGCATCTCGACATGTTTTTGCATGTCTTTTTCATTTAGAGTTTCATTTCATTTCATTTATAAAATGTCCACTTTAAAAAAACCACTTTCACACTACCGTAGAAGGGTTTTCGGCCTGTTTGGGGATGCAAATAGACTTTGATTCACGATCCGACTGGATGGCTGGGGGAATACACATAGAGGTGGAGGCTGAAAACAGTTTTCCTCTTCTTAGTTGTGTAAGCCAAAAGAACTCTCTTACAAAGAAATAGAAGAACCCTATATATGGGTCTCAAACCAAACTCAAATAACTAAGGTGGCATACTAACTGAGCCACGAACTAGAGTAGATAAGGATAGCTGTCATCTAGCTATTATTCATGGGCGGTGTACCAACGGCATCTACAACTGACAAGTCGGTGACATAAATGCACAACGGTCACCCTGACATATCACGAGTGGAGCTCAATATCTCAACACTCCCCCTCGAGCTCAATCCCAATTCCTGCACACCAAGCAGGTCTCTGAACTTGCGCAGCTTCTCTGCGCCCAATGCCTTCGTGAATATGTCAGCTACCTGATCCTCTGTGCTGACATAAACTAGATCAATAAGACCTAGTAAAACCCTCTCTCACACATAGTGATAATGCACCTCAATGTGCTTTGTTCTAGCATGATAGACTGGGTTATTTGCCAAGTGTATACTACTCATGTTGTCACAATAAATGACAACTAGCCCATCTGTAGACTGATGCATATCATAAAGTAGCTTATGCAACCAAGCTACCTCACATGCAGCCATTGCTGCACCCCTGTACTCAGCCTCTGTGCTCGACAAGGCAACTGTAGGCTGTTTCTTGCTGCTCCAAGTGACTGCAGCACTCCCAAAAGAGAACACATATCCACTGGTAGATCGTCTATCAGAAATACTACCAGCCCAATCAGCATTAGTGTATCCATGCAACTGTATCTGAACCCCAGTCTCATAAAATAGTCCATACTGCAATGTGGACTTCACATACCTGAGTATGCGCCTAGCCGCATCCAAATGTGGTTTCCTTGGAGCCTGCATAAACTGACTTACCAATCCAACAGCATAGCTCAAATCTGGCCTGGTAATAGTCATATAAATCAAACTTCCTACTATGCGTCTGTACATAGTAGGGTCTTCTAGAAGCTCACCTGCATCTGTGCTCAGCTTCACATTCTGCTCCAAAGGAACCGAAATAGGCTTACAGCCTGTCATCCCATATTTGGACAGCATGTCCAATCCATACTGCCTCTGCAAGAGCTGTATCCCACTTGGTGATCTAATCACCTCAATGCCCAAGAAATAACGTAGCTCTCCCAAATCCTTCATCTCAAACTTCTGCTTCAATAGCATTTTCACATGAAGGATATCTTCATCACTGTCGCCTGTCATAATCAAATCATCAACATAAATGACAAGTAGCATAATACCTTTCTCTGTTTTTCTCACATAAAGTGAGAAATCTGCCTTGGAAATCTGAAAGCCAATAGTGACAAGATACTGTCCTATCTTGTCAGACCATGCTCTAGGTGCTTGCTTCAAGCCATACAAGGCTTTCTTCAACCTGCAAACAAACTCAGGATGAACAGCATGCACATAACCTGGTGGCTGCTCCATATATACTTCTTCTTGCAAATCACCATGCAAGAAGGCATTCTTTACATCCATCTAATGTAAAGACCATTCCTTTGATGCAGCCATAGCAATGACTGCTCTTACGGTTGCCATCCTTGCAACCGGACTGAATGTTTCTTCATAGTCAATGCCATATGTTTGTGCATACCCCTTGACTACTAATCTTGCCTTGTATCTATTCATAGAACCATCTGCATTGTGCTTCACCTTATAAACCCACTTACAACCAATTGCATTCTTACCTTTAGGAAAAGGTACCAACTCTCATGTAGCATTTGCTTCCAAGGCATCCATTTCTTCATCCATGGCTTTCTTCCATTTCTCTTTTCCCATGGCTTGCTCAAAAGAAGTGGGTTCTGGTTCCTGTATCACTTTGACCATATATGCATAGTGAATGGCTGTAAATCCATCATATTTCAGCCTATCCACAGGATACCTAGCTCTGGTAGACCTGCGCAACGTAGGTTCACTCCCAGGTGCTCTCAAAACATCCCTGGTCTTCCTTACTCCAGGTGTAACAATAGAAGGAATACCCAACTCATCATCAATGCTCTGTTCTGAGCCACTGGATTCACCATCCACATAAGAGTGACCTGCATTCACATCAAACATGGGCTGATCTACCTTCTCTTTTTCTTTTCGTGATACCTAAATACCACTATCTGCATTGCTTTGAGAAGATTCTCCTGATCTCAATCTGCCTGTCCATGGCGAAGAATGTGAACCACTGCTAGAGGATGCTCCATGTCCACTAATATTTTGTGACTGCTGCTGTGAATTCTGTGCAGCATTACCATTTTGTGCATTTACATCATCAATCACATTTACTGGTTTATACCAGCTACTCATCTCATCAAAAACAACATCTCTGCTCACTGTAAACTTACGAGTAGAAGGGTTATAGCATCTATACCTTTTTGCTGCAGAGAGTAACCAATAAAGATGCACTTCTCAACTTTTGGATCCAACTTTTGGATCTCAACTCAACTTTTCAAATGAGAAATATCTGGTTTCCTACCAGTATACCTCTCCTCTGGAGTCATTCCATGTATTGCTGCAGTGGGAGTCCTGTTCATTATGTAGACTGCTGTAGCAACTGCTTCAGCCCAATAAAAATCTGGCAAGTCTTTTTCATTGAGCATGGCACGAGATACCTCTCCAATATGCCTGTTTTTCCTTTCTGCGATTCCATTTTGTTGTGGGGTATGACTGCATGAATATTGCTGCTTTATGCCATGCTCCTGCAGGAACCTTGCAAACTCATTTGAGAGGTACTCTCCCCCTCCATCTGACCTTAGGCATTTTATCTGCAGGCCTGTTTCTTTTTCAACCATAGCTTTAAGAGTTTTGAAATGCCCAAAAACTTCACTTTTCTTTTTCATAAAATACACCCAAACTTTTCTGCTATAGTCATCAATAAAAGTGACAAAATAATGACAGCCTCCAAGAGATGCAGCTTTAGTAGTCCACACATCAGAGTGGATTAATTCCAATGGCTTCTCACTCTCTTGAACATGTCTAGGAAATGGTTTCCTTGCCTGTTTTCCAAACTGACAAGCTTCATATACCTTATGCATTTCTGCAACCTTGAATTTGGGCAATCCTGCAACAATATTTTGGGCCTACATTGATTTAAGTCGCTGTACATTAACATGACCAATGCGTTTATGCCATATATCAATATCTGCAACTACACAGTCCCATGTGCAAACATTGATGCACTCAATTCAGGCATGTCTGCATCCAATGTAAACATTCTTCCCTTCTTCTTTCCTTTTGCTATCAAGCGACCTTTATTTTTCATATCCTCAACAAAGCATCCATGAGGATTAAATTTGACCTGCAAGCCCTGCTCAACCATTTGACCAACAGAAACCAGATTCTTGGTGATATTCGGGACGTGAAATACATCGGACAGGTATTTCTTTTTCCCATCCTGCATAGACAAGGGAATTTTTCCAATCTGCACAATAGGATGTGCAGTATCATCACCAGTCTCCACAAATCCTGGCTTTTCCATTTTCCTTGCATCCTCCATCCATTCTGCATGACCTGTCATGTGGTTTGATGCACCTAAGTCAACATACCACACATCGTTGCTTTCTTCTGCACTTGTCACAGAATTGTTCATGTGCTGCACCATAAACAAATGCTCATTTCTGTCATCACCCTGTCTACTAGAAGATGAATAATTCCCTTGTTGCAATTTTCCATTCATGATGTCATTCTGCTTTTTATAGCAGTCTTTAGCCATATGATCCATTTTGCCATAGTAGTAGCATTCAACATTACTGTTTGCATTTTGGCCTCTTTGCCATCCACCACGACCTCTTTGGCTCCCTCTGCCTCTAGAGTTACCACGTCCTCCTCCATAGGACTGGTTTTCTTGAGTTTGCTGCATATTTTGATTTCTACCACGGCCTCCAAATCGGCCTCCTCTACCTCTGCCTCTACCTCTTCTAGCATTTGAGTAGAAGACAGCTTCTTTTGAAGTTCCTCCTGAAGAAGATGCACCACCATTTCTCTGCTCCTCAGAAATTAGAAGAGCAATCAACTCCTCAAAATCAGGAAATCTTCACGAACTGAAATGGATGTCCGAAACTGTGCATAATCCTTTCCTAACCATTCAAGGTCACAGAAACTAAATCATCATCTTCCACTGGCGACCCAATGGAAGCAAGTGCATCTGCAATCTTCTTCACCTTCATGTGGTAGTCATTGATGCTCATATTTTCTCTTTGCACATTATGCAACTCTTGCTTGAGCTACATTTTCCTGGCTTGAGTATTTGTGCTATACATTTTTGACAAAATATCCCATGCCTCCTTTGGCGTACTTGCATCCTAAATATGCACAATCATAGAGTCTGAAATACTGATAGACAGCCAGTACATAACTTTCCTGGCTCTCTCATGCCATGCTTTAAATGCCTGCATTTGCTGTTGATTGGGAACATCAGGAAGAACTGGTTCTTTTTCATTTCCTGCAACAAATTCCCAATATCCTTTTCCCATAAGGAAATTCGTCATTCTAAACTTCCATGCCTGGAAGTTGTTCTTATCAAGCTTTTCAGTTACAATCTGTGAAAGAGAATCAGACGCCATTATAGACCACTGCAAAAAATTCTGTCACTGCAAAAAACTCAGCTTCACCCTCACAAGGGCAAATCTGCAAAACTGGCGAAAGTGGTATTTGACCACACAGTCACTTCCTAGTGACAATTTTGCATAAACAGGCAACAGGGATGATTCTGTAACTCCCAATGTCTCTGCACACAAGCATACGATGCAATCTCTGTGGTAACTTTTCACCGACCTGTAGAACAGTGGTCGCACAGCATAAAACAGGGCCTTTTCCTGAGTGCGTGCAGAAAACTTCCGCCTTCAAAACAGGCCCGGAAATGGCCTCTTGCTTCACCGCGAAGGGCGTCTCAACCTGAGACAATGCACTCTTGC
The DNA here is from genome assembly GCF_053477565.2 of Lygodium microphyllum. Taxonomy (NCBI): domain Eukaryota; kingdom Viridiplantae; phylum Streptophyta; class Polypodiopsida; order Schizaeales; family Lygodiaceae; genus Lygodium; species Lygodium microphyllum. Next base: position 39,436,616 of record NC_141147.1, read on the forward strand.
AATTTTCGGCTGTGCTACCTGCAGAGATCTGCTCCCAAAACAGAAAATGAAAGCAACACTACTCCTCTTACCAGAACACCGTGAGCTTGGCTTGCTTTCTTGAGCTCCTTACCACGAACAAGGCTCTGATACCATGTCAAGATTGTGGGAGAGAAGGAAGGAGTCTCACTTGTAGCTTTCTTGCTTGCACAATGGGGGAATACACACAGAGGTGGAGGCTGAAAACAGTTTTCCTCTTCTTAGTTGTGTAAGCCAAAAGAACTCTCTTACAAAGAAATAGAAGAACCCTATATATGGGTCTCAAACCAAACTCAAATAACTAAGGTGGCATACTAACTGAGCCACGAACTAGAGTAGATAAGGATAGCTGTCATCTAGCTATTATTCATGGGCGGTGTACCAACCGCATCTGCAACTGACAAGTCGGTGACATAAATGCACAACGGTCACCCTGGCATATCATGAGTGGAGCTCGATATCTCAACAAGGAGGGTTTGGAACATTAGGACCAGCTATAGGCAATATCTTTTCACTAAAGATAGCCACGAACTTATCAATACCCATCCTCATACCATCAAAACCTGATTTCATCTCTTTAATATCATTTGAGAGTTGTTGTAGGCTGTTAGAGTTCATGGAAGCATGGGACATCTCAACTCCATTCATTGGTTGATTGATATAGGAGAATGAGTGGAACTTACATCAACCTCTTCATTCTCATGATGCCTATGGCATATAGCTTCTTGAGGGGTTTCATGTTCATGTTCATGTTGGTATTCTCTTAGCTCCTCATCATTGATGGTCTCCAAAATAGGATCCTTTTTCTTATTCCTTGCCATGAGTAACTACTTGTCCTGTATATACAGCAGAGGAAAAAACTCAAATATCTTGAGTTCTAGTGCTCCAAATAAAAAGCTCTTTGGCTCTGGTTGAAGCTTGAGAAGTCCCCTTTCTAAGAACTATCAAGTGTTGAAAGTACTTGAATACAAAAATTTCTATAAACAGTTTACTGTAGCTGTCTGGAAATTCTTGCAACCTTTGAGTGCTCTGTTTTGATCATATAGTGACTTGTACCATCAATTTTCATGTATGTACCAACCGTATAGACCTGTAAGGGAACTCCATATATTTGCCAAAACTGAAAATACCCTCTGCAATAACCAGAATGATTGAATAATCCACTGTAGACTGCAAGATTAATGGGACCCTGTTTGTATACCCTGTCCCAAAACCTCAATGCTGATCCAATGTCAAAATACCATGCTAAAAACTGAATTCTTGTTCCCTTGAGTCGTACTTGCACCTGAACTTTAAATGTGTGGGATCCGAGACTTGAGGGGTGTGCAAATTTCCCTCTCAAGCCGGTTTGTGCTCCCCTTCAGGGTCCTTGTTAGTAGGGGAGGGTCACCTCTCTTTTGTCCTACCAACTCACCCGGCATCCACTTTTCCTCGTGGGTATATACATGGCACTTCAATGCTAAGCTCTAAAAATTAGCATGAAATGCATGGAATGAAAAGAATTTGATTGCCCTTTTGATGATATGCAAGAACTTGAATGGAATATGATGAAATTGAAATGGGGATAGGTAAGGGATAACCTCAGCAATGACTCACTACTTAACAATTCTTATTCCACTTACCATTAGGTAAAAATTTACTCATGTCAATGAACAAAAAGAGCAAACAATTCACTATCAGGGTTAGGTAAATGAAATGAGAATTTGAGGCACTTGGAAATGATTATTATAGTGAAAGAGATTGATTATGCAATGATCAATCACTAACATAGCTCTATGGATTTTCTCATGAAATGCATTTGATAGAATGGATGGGATTCTTTATCATTTTAATCCCTCTTTCATCAATTGGACTTAGCTCAGCAAAAGGATTTAAAGAGAGATTAAAATTGATTAGAGTACCTCTTAAGCTGGTAGAAGAAGAGTGTTGTTGTTGAAGAAGGAATCTCCCCAAATAGAACTTGACTTCAGCAAATAGAGCTTGAATTCAGCTTCTATTAATCCAAGAAATCCCCATTTTAGCTTTCCAATGCTAATATCCAGCTTCTTGATCAAGAATCTTCATGAAGAGTGCTCCCATTAACCATTGGAACCAAAATTTGATAAAGAAGGCTTCAATAGAGATACCACTTGAGTTGAAGATGTTGATTACTCTTCATTGTATAAAGTAGGCTTCAAAGAAACTTAAAATTTCGAAAGATAATCCAATACTTCCCTTCCTTCAATTGACATTGGCTGCCCCTTCCTTGAATCCTTTAAGAATCCACTCCATTCTTCCACAATGGTGGAAAATCCATGCAATGTTGGTACTATCCTTTGTGTAGAGGCTTTAGGAAGTGAGATTGACCAAAAGCCCCATGATCTTGATAAGAAATCCGAGAAGATAAGCTTGCTATCCAAAACTATCCCTGTTAGGGTTTCATGAGAGAGGGAAAGACTCAAGATGGAAGAAATCTCATCAAATCTTGGAAGAGACCAACTGCCAAAGGAAATAGGAGCTTGGAATCTCACATCGTGAGGCATGAGTATGATCAGGTGCAGATCACGCAGCCTGCATACTCATATACCACGTTGAAAAAAATGAGCAATACTCTCAAAATTGGTACTCCATAGAAAGCTCAAGTGGCAGGGAAGATGCTTGTGAGGTCAAATGGCATGGTGGAGTTCATGGCTTGAAGGTAAGATCAGAGATTTCTATGGTTTCCATGAGAGAAGCTTATAGGAAAAGTGAAGAACCCCTGTTCTTGAAAAGTAATCATAGTTTAAGCTCCACTAAGTCATGTAACCCTCATTCTCTTCAAACTTACCCCAATTTTGATCCAAATCTTGGTCAGGACCTACCAAAATGGTCGGATCCCGCCATTGTCCACACTGGTTCATGCCAAGAACTTACCCCAATTTTGATCCAAAACTTGGCTCACGACCTGCCAAAATGGTGGGAGCCCGCCATTGTCCACTGTCTCATGCCAAGAACCTCCATTTTAGTTCATGGTTTGTAAGAATTCTCCATGTCAGACCACGATTATGGAAGAACTAACTCTTGTGACTCAATTTTAACTACGGTTTTCACTCCCTAGCCACTATAACTAAATCTATTGCATGAAAATGAACTTTTGACAAGATCTAAACTAAAGCTCTAATACCAATGTAATGAAGCATTCAACCAAGAAAAAAAATCTAACTAAACTAAAATAGACATAAAATAACAAAGAACTATTGCACCAAGACATCTTGCCATGTATTAATGATGAGAGTTCCAAAGAATACGTGACAACCATGGCTGATGCTTCATCTAGCAAGAAGGAAGCTAACTTCAAGAAAGTGAACAGTAACATTTTGTGAATGAGCCAAAAGATGTCTTCTCTTAGCCTTTTGCCTTCTTTATCCTGACTCCTCATCTTCAAAGTTAAGGGCACATTTACATACGCAAGGGCTGAGTTTACAAGGGCTGGAAATTACAAGGTATGGAATTAGCATGATTCCAAAGTACAAAAATATCAGGGTAATTTTCTTTTATTACACTTATTCCTTGGATATGCTTTTTATTGTGCTTGCCTTCTGAATCCCCTTCCCATAGACATTTTTCCTTTTTACTGCCCCCCATTCCGGTGCACGGATTATTTAATATTAATTTTTGAATTCTGTTTCGAGCTTTTTTCCGTGTTTCAATTCAGCAAAAGAATTTTTCGATATTAATTATCATATGCGTTTTCAGACCCGATTTCTGTATTTTTCCCATGTGAATGGCCTGAATTGTTCTTGGACACCCCATTGTCCTTTTTTGTTGTCTTCCCCTTGACTTCTAACACTATTTTCCTTTTTATTGCATTGCGTTCTGGCTCAAGGTTTTCATGTTATTAAATTTTATTTGTTTTGTTGTGTCCCCGCGCGCCTCGCCTTGTGCATGAACGCACCCGTTTTTTGTTTTACGTGCCTTGTGACGCCCCCGTGGCATCCGCACCTTCCCCATTATCGTCTCGGTCCCCCGTTGCTTCCCACCACTGTATATTTTTTTACATCGCCCCGCTCATAAGCGCAAGACGATGGGTTTTTTTTGCATTTTTATCTTTATTTATTTAATTATATTTGGCAAGTATTACATGATTCCACAAAGTGTGTAATATCCTTATACATCCCTTGCCACCAATATCTTTCCCTGATCTTCTCAAATGTATCCCAAACACCTCTATGGATAGCCCACAAACTCTCATGGAACTCCTACATTACTTGCAATAACTGAGTAGCTTTATCACTAATGACTTGCAATGGAGCCCATTTCTTCTTCTTTGCATGCCTCCAGAGATATCCATCTATTAGGAAGAACCCATATGCCTTTCTTTTAATCCTCTTTTGATCACTCATCTTTCTTAGATAGCATGCTAATGTATTGCTGTATTTTTAGTGATTCTCTTGCATATAAGTCCTCCAGAAACACCTCTATATGGTTAAAACATAACACTTATAATGTTTTCTTCCTGTCATCCAAGCTCTATCAATTTTTGCTTAAATTCACTTTATTTACTATTGAATTCACTATTACAGCACTATTCCTAGTCAACCTACCTATTGTACTTATTGTATTTAATGTTTTTCCTACATTCATGATAGTTGTACTTGCATTTATGAAAATTGTACTTGCAATTACAATAGTTTCCATTCTATTTCCTATAGTAAAACATGTATTTTTATCAACAAAATCACCATGATCTTCATCTTTCATCCTTTCCTCTTCATTCTCAAAGCGTGCTCTTGATAACATGTCAATTTTAGATATGCTCAATGCCCCATCCTCATAAGGTCCCACCAATTATTCATAGTGCTCTAAGTTGTAAGACTCCCATTATGAGGAGAAGCCATGTGTGAGCATTGACATTGGGTGTCTTGCAACCTGTATGTCAGATGAGGTCTATGTGACCCAATGGAAAAAAGGTAACCATTTTGGATCTAACCTTTGGGTTAGATAGAGTAGTTATGCTAGTAGAAACTCAAGGCACAATAAATCGAGTTGTGGGGTGTGGGAGTTATCAAGGCCCCTATTATGGGGTCCGAGGGATGTGGAAGTGACCCTTAGCTAGGGGATCTCAAGGGGAATAGTGGCCCCTTTGATGGGGGTCTAGGGGCAGTACCCTTGGCCTGATGGTAAAGGAAATATTGTTTGGAATGATCCTTAGCCGACTAGGGAAGGTTCATAATATGGTCAAACTTATTGACGTGACTACCTTGCCAAGCTATAAAAGGAAGAATCCTTTAAAGCCATCGTCAATCTATCTTTCACCCAATCAGAGTTCTTCCAACTATCCTAAGCTCTTTGCCTATCATCTGATTGGATCGCTATCTAAGCTTCACAGTGAAAGCACATAGGTGGATAGAGCCATCTTTGTATTAGTTTGTTTGAAATTAAAGTAGTCTCCATTCTTCTCATATTTACTGTGTGCTCCACTCCTTACTTAGATTCTATCCATTGTGCCATGTAATCTTTACATAGTATTAGAGCCTAGGGGTCTTTGAGGAGTGAAGAGTATGCAAGAGGTGAGGGCTTCAATATCAAACATGAAAAATGTCGTCTTGTCACCATTGGTGGAGGAACCAACTTTTCCTTTCATATTGGTAGAGAATGCAGCATCTCCATTGGTGCTACCTTCTTGGGCTTTAAGCCTCAACTCCTCCATTAGTAGTGCACAAAATTCCTCAAACGTAAATGCTTGGGGTCTCACCTAAGTATTGAGTGAAATTACCAATCCATCAAACTTTGGTGGGAAAATCTGAAGACACCTCCTAGCTAGCTCGTCATTAGTCTTTTATATCCAAACACAGCCATTTGGTAACATAGATTCTTGATCTGAGTGATGAATGCTTCATCTATCTCTCCTTTGGAAAACTTATTTGTTGCTAGTTGATTCTCCAAGTTTGAATCCTTATTTGATTATGTCTTTCCACAGTCTTCTCAATACATTCCAAGCCTTTGATGCCTTGTTTGTGTGCTAAATCAGGGTCAAAACATTGTCAAAATAACTTGTAACTAAGGCACACAATGCATTTGCATTCCTTCATTTCCAAGCTCATAGAAGATCTACACTGGAAGCAATCAAATTTGATGGGATCGGGGTGGGTTGTGGTTCTGGGTTAGTCCCCTACACCATCTCTTGAAGCTCATAAGAATCAAGGAAAGTTGTGATTTTAAACTTTGATAAAGTATAGTTTGTGCCATCTAACTTGCCTTTGTTGAGGGTTGGTGGATGAATCCTTAGTGTTTGAATTACTGATACAACAACAACATCACCTAATGAATCAGCAGCACTACTTGATGCAGGGTGGTAAGAGAAAGTTTCAAGGAGATTTCTTCTACTACAAGAAGAAAGGAGGTGCAATTGTAGATTGTCATGTCAAGAAGGTAGATGAAAAGAATGGCACTATGAAGAATAAAGGGAAGGAGATAGCTAATATAGATAAAGCATAGTAGGATTTATTCATGGTGACCATTGAGGAAGTGTGTCTCTTGGTGCAAGAAAGATCTAACATTGACTCATGGGTATTGGATAATGGCACCTCTCATCACATGACTAACAAGAAAAGTCTATATAGTTCTATGAAGCCTTTGCAAGAATCCATCACTATTATGGTTGGGAATGTTGCAAAATTCCCTAATGAGGGTGTAGGTACTATTTCCTTTGTTACTATAAAATGGCAAACTCAAGAATCTTTCAAATGTGTTGTATGTTCAAGATATTGAGAGAAATCTACTATCAGTTGCTTTTATAAAAACTGATCTTAGCCATGAGATGAGGTTCACTTATACAAGTGTAAAAATTATTGACAATGCTAGCAAAGTTGCGGCAAAGGAGAAAGGGGAAATAACCTACATGAGTTAAGTGCTCTAATAATCACCATTGTTGTGGGCACAAGTAAACTTTGGCACGAAAAATTTGGTTGCATTGGTTTTGCAATGTTGAAGGAGATGTATAGGCAAGGTGTAGTTGCTTACCTACCTACAGTACTTGAAATGAAGAAACCATGTGAAGCTTGTATAATGGGCAAGCAATAGAGAGAGATATTTCCACAAGAAAGTAAGAATAGAGAAAAGCCTCCTCTAGAGTTAGTGTGTGCTAACTTGTATAGTGAAATGCCTACAAAAGCCTTGGGAGGATCTTTTTACTTTGTGTGATTGTTGATGAGTATGGTAGAAATATGTGGATGTATTTCCTTCATGATAAGGCTCAAGCTTTTGGGAAGTTTGAATAATTGGTTAAAACTTTCTGAGAATGAAATAGGGCAAAGTATGAAGAAGTTTAGAATAGATGGTGGTAGTGGTGAGTTCAACTCAAAGGAGTTTGAAGACTTTTGCAAGATCAAGGGGACTAAGTGTCAATTGATAATGCCTCATACACCTCAATAGAATGACATTGTTGAACAACGATATTGCACCATTGTGAAAATGGCAAGATGCATGCTTAAGAGCAAGGGATTGCCTAACTAGTTTTGGGTAGAAGTTATCAATATTGAGTCTACATTCTCAATGAGAGTTATACAAAGGATTTTAAGGGAAAAACACCTCATGAGGCCTATTTTGGTTGTAAGAAACCATCTATCTTACATTTTAAAACTGTTGGATGTGAATGCTATGCACATGTTTCAAAGAATAAGGGAAATAAGTTAAATTCAAAAAACACAAAATGTATCTTCTTGGGTTATATTGATGAGCAAAAGGCTTACAAATTGTATGACCAAGAGGTAAAAAAGATCATAACGAGCTATGATGTGGTGTTCAAGGAGCAACCACATACAATGGAGGAGGATAATATAAGTCCTTCCACTTTATCATCTAACAAAGAGGTAGTGCACTATTGTCCCTATTATCAAGGATGAGGAAGCATCACATAGTATTCATCTTCAATGTCTTCATAGTTTTCTCCCTCAATCTCTCATATATATTTACACTGTTTTTATAGAATTGTCTATCTTTGGCTCTCTCTCTCTCTCTCTCTCTCTCTCTCTCTCTCTCTCTCTCAATAGTACATCATATCCTCACTACTGTCTTCCAATAATGAGGACAAAGTTCACCAACCTGTAATCACGCCATCAAAAAAGCCATTGCTGCAATGGGTGAAATAACTATATAATCACAAAAATCATATGTCTACCGCAACTGAGGAAAAGGCAGATGGACCAAGGAGGTCATTGAGAATAGAGGAATAAAGAAAGGCTTCAGCTCATATAGTCAATATGGCCTTGATGGTTAGCTAAGATTATGAGAGAAGTAAAGGAGATAGAAAAATTGGAAGAAATCCAACATGGAGAGTAGCAATACAAGCTAAGTATGACAACATCATGAAGAATAACACTTGGGAGCTACTGGATTGGCTAAGAAAATGAAAGATTATTGGCACCAAGTGGGTTTGGAAGGTAAAGTACAAGGCTAATGGTGGCAACTTAGAAAAGTGCAAAGCTAGATTAGCTACAAATGGACACAAGTTGAAGGATTTGATATTCAAGAATCATTTACTCCAAATGCTAGAATGACCACTATTTACACACTACTTGCAATGCCTGCTCATAAGAAGTGGCCAGTTTATGAAATGGATGTCAAATCAACATTCTAGAATAGTGACATCAAGGAAGAGGTATATGTGGCTCAGCCACGAGGGTTTGAGGCCCCCATTATAAGAACAAAGTGTGTAAGCTAAAGAAGGTATTGTAAGGGTCAAAACAAGTCCCTAGAGCATGGTACTAGTGGATAGATAAATTCTTTTGAGGTTGAAATTTCAAAATATGTGTCTCAGATGCTAACTTGTATGTTGACAAGGATAGTGAAAAGTCTGTAGTGATTGTCCTATATGTGGATAACCTTATTACTATAGGTGACTATGAAGATATGATCCATCAAACTCAAAAGGATTTGAGCTTTGAGTTTGAAATGATAGACTTAATATGCATGGGACATCTTAAAATAATTTGGCATGATCATGCGTAAGGAGATAGCTGCAACTATGGAGGTCAATGTGAAGTTATCAATTGAGGATACATTAGTACTACCAAACATTGGGAGGTACAGAAGGTTGATAGGAAATCTCATCTACTTGTGTAACACTAGGCCAAATATTAATTTTGTTGTTGGTGTTTTGAGCAAAATCACAAAAAAACCATGATAAAGTCATTAGAAAGTTGGGAAGTGGGTGCTTAGATACTTGGCAGGAACTCTTAACTATGGTATCACATACAGTTTCGGAAGTGCTCTTATGTGGGAAACTATGACTCAGATATTAGGTAGGTGACAATGATTTGAGGAAATTAGTTTCTAGATATTGTTTCTCTTTAGGGGAATTTTCTCTTAGATCAATAAGAAGCAACTAATTATAGCATTATCTTCCAACCTGAGAGCGGAGTTTTGAGCCCGGGATGTGCCTAAAATTTGCCAAAAAATCTGGAATTCAGGGAAAAAATATTTAACATCGAAGGCGGTGGCTCCAGCTATAGGAAGATTTTAAGCACCAAGTGAAATATGACTCTTAAAAGGTGCCCGAGCGACACTTGTTGATAGCTCAATTTGGAGTCCCGAGACGGGGAAATGGCCAAGGAACCGGTCAATATACGAAAAGGTGGACTTATTTTTTGCCAAAGAGGGCATGACGTTTGGGGCCTTGGGTAACTTTTAATGTAGCATGAAATCGTGGACAACATCAAGATGAAGAAAAACGAGAGGAGAACGCGCCAGGAATGCATCGAAAAATGCGCTTGATGCATGGAGATGGACGTTGCAACCTCAATGCAACCTACCCAATGGACATTGGGGCTTGACTATCTTCTCCTTGTTGCTGATCATATCGCCGCCTCTCGCTGGTGCAATGATGGTCTGGATGAAGATTTCGGATTTTAGTCTTTCTCTCTCCTCCCTCTCTCTCCCTTAAGGGGCTGTTCTTGTGTGGAAGAAAACAATGAAGAATGATGGAGGAAAGCTTGTTCCGATGAGATCGGATTGCTTCCGGATGGATGAAGACATGAAAAGTACTGTTCTTGAAGATGCTGAGCATTAAATGCATCCTAGAAATCAGTCCCCTAATCAAGACCAAGAAACCGAGACCTGAAAATAAGCGTTAATGCTATTTTTATAAAGAAAAATGATCTTTTTATGCTATTTGCTTTATGAAACTTTGTTCATATGGGATGAAAGTTCATTATGATATTTTTTGCCATGAATTTCAACTGTTTGCAACCTGAAAATCAGAAAATATAAGGCTACATGGCCAGAATTAGGGTCAAAATACATGAAAAACACGCGTTTTAAGGGTAAAATTGGGGGTTTTGCTATATAAATGAGAAATATAATATGTCACACCAACTAAATCTGAGTTTTTACTGTCAATAAACCTAAGGGCCACAACCCACAATCAATTTTAATTTTCAATTATTATTTATTAAAGAAATTTAGAGAAAAATACCAAAAAATGGAAAAAATATTTTTAAAAATAGGGAAAAATGGAAAACGGGCTGAGAAAAATTAGGGAAAATTATATCTATGTTTGTGCAATGTATAACAATGGCAAAGCACAAGGTTGACCTCGGTTTGTCCCCATTTCTATATTTTGTGTGTATTTATCGTTCTTTTAAATTGGAGAAATGCATAGAAACCCTATCTAACCGATCAATGATACAAAATGCTAAGAGTTGGATGAAGAGGGGCTAAAACGCTGAAAGATAAAGAAAATATTTGATTTATGCATTGCACTTGGCATATAGGAAACGGTTTAAATAAAGAGGATGGTAGCATGAGCATATGGCTCGATGCCTCCTTTCAACGCAGCACGCGCTAGTAAAATTCATGGAAGGAATGCTTTATGCACGATACACAATGCTGATTTTCTTATGTTTGTGCACTAAACCATGAAACCATTCACATTATGCACTATGCATGGTTCATAGTATCGAAGAAAAATCTCCAAAACTGCATAGCAATTGTTTTCTTAGGACTTTGACCCACGATTGAGAGTGTGAGGTTATCGCTTGCCATAGGATAGAGGGTCGGTTTCCTAAGGGACTGTTAAGTGAGCAAGCATGGTATATCTCATGGAAATACAAGAAATATAAAGGAGAGGAGTTTGTGTTCGTATGTGTTATATGTTTAGCAGCGCATCAAGGGGCCAATCCCTGCGATGTAGAAGAGCTGCAGTGGAGCTTTGACTATTAGTCGGTGGAGTACCTCCTATGTGTGTGTGACGAGGCATTATGCCTATGTACTTTGGGTTCTTCCTCCGAGGAGTTTAAGGGGATCGTTGGACCATAAACTATAAACACATGAATTAAACTTTAGGGCAGTTTGTCCTTCAGCATTTGATTGACGCTCCTGGTCCACGAGGCCGTGAGGGTGTTTGTGTGTCATGGGTATGAGGTTCGACTAGTGCTATAGCCAGTGCCGGCCCATTTCAGGTCCCATCAGTGCTGCGTCTATCGAGAGCCGCCTATAAGTGGTGGTTTTTGGATCTAGGGTTTCTAGGGACCAAAAGGAAGTTGGTTTATGTCCTCTGACAAGGACCGTCAAGCCAAAATCCAAAAAGTAGAACGTGCTGAGAGGGCTAGACGGCGATTGGAGATTGTAAGTCATTATTCTCCTCAAAGGAGTAGCCCAGTACGTATAAGAGGCAGTGGTCTCAGTCACCCAAATGCTCCACATAGTCCGTTAGGTTCAGGAGGAAGGGTAAGTTCTTCCTCTTTTCCACCAAGTCTACCCACTTCAAGTGGGGGGGTGAATTCAACCATTCAAGCTCCTATTGTTAATCTAATTGTCACCATGGCACAACCCATTGCAATTCCTACAGGGATGCCGGATTTACCAGCTTTAGGAGTTCCCTTGCCCATTTTTAATGAGTTAGTGGAAGAGGATGCAGAATTTCACATTTGTGAATTCCAAAGATTGATGTTCAATTATCGCATCCAAGATGAGGGACATCTCATGATGTTCTTTAATATGACGTTAAAAGGAAGGGCTACGGTATGGTATCATAGCATAGAGTCTGGGACCATAACCACAATTGATCAATTCTATGCAGCTTTTGGAGGAGAATATGCCCCTGAAAGAGGTGGCCAATATTGGTTGCGTGTCTTGAATGTAACATGCCAAGATCCTCATGAGAATGTGAAAGCATATGCCAAGAAATTAAAGGAAGTATTTCGTAAGTTACAAACTTACATTCCCATTCCGCCGGCTACCCAATTGCAATACTTTTTGCATGGGTTGGATTTTAATATCCAAGTACAATTGAGCAGTGTGGCCTTGGTAGATATAAACACCGCTATTACGCGGGCAGAGGGAGTAGAAGCACGATTACAAACGGCCTACTCCTCTCGAATGAATGTTAATGCGGGTTTAGTACCTGGAGGCAATCCATCATTGACAAATGGAAGTCAAGGGATGCTTATGACTAACCCTAATGGGAGAGGGAGTGTGGTTCAGAATGTACATTTGCTGCCAGCTCATCCTAGTGTGACTATGCCTATGGCAAGTCAGTTGGCTCCACCAAATGTTGGAGGCCAAGTTTCGAATTCTAATGTTGTTCATGTGGGTCAACAGCCAATGCCAAATTAGATTGTTAGGTCAATGGAACGACGGGTCGACGATCGAGGCTATGAGTCGAGTGCATCAAATGTCCTTGGCGAAGTTAAGGATATGATGAATAATTATACCGATATGATTTTCGAACAATATCGACAAATAGCTGTCGACGTTAATTTCTTGAAGAAGCAACAAAATATGATAGGGAGTCGCCACCGTGAAGAGGGTCGACCCTCTAGATTCAGTTGTAAGTCGTGTGGTGGACATCATTTCCCTAGAAACTACCCAAATGTGAAATGTGACATTTGTGGGAAGTCGGGCCATTTAGCTGCTCCCTGTTGGAGTAAGATTAGTTCCCTCCAACAAGGGAGTAAACAACCAGGCCTAGTGAATCATAGAGCGCAAGGAAATAACTTGCAGCAGAATGATGCACCAAGACAAATATTGTAGAGGGAAAAAACAACTATAGAAGAGTTGCCACAAGGCAACAGAGTCAGCCTTATTGAGGCTATATGAGTCAATGATGCTGAAACCTCTAACTTAAGAGCCATGACAAGGGGCCAAAAGGCTAAAGAGGTTGACAAAGATCATGCAAAACCGGTTGAGGAAAACCCTAAACAAGGGGATAAGGGGACGCAAGTCCAGAGTCCCAGCGTGGAAGGTGGACTGCTAAGGCTCGCTGACAAGAAAGTCGACCCTAAGAAGGATGAAGAAGTGCCAAGAAAGAAGGCAAGATCTAAGAAAGAGGCACCAAAACCAGCCTAAAGACCAAAAGAGAGGATAGTTTGGCGAGAAAAAGAGCTTTGGCTACTTATCATGACTTCGATTTAGCAAGTTCTCTTTGCAAAGTTAAACCAGATGTGAACCTCTTGCAATTGATCAAATTATCTCCAGGAGTACGCAAGGAATTTAAGAAGATCCTACGCATAGGGTATATTGTAGAACCTTTGGGCATAGCACGAGTAGGGGAAGATTGGTTTGACCATGCTGAAAAGAATTGTCCTAGGGTTCCAGCTTATGTGGATGGAATATTAGTGGAACATGCTATTGTAGACACTGGATCCTCTGTCAATATCATGAGTTTAGAGTTGATGGAGAGGTTGGGTCTAGGCATCCAAAAAGATAGCTCCACCCTTCTTAGAATGGCTGATGGAGAGGTTGGGTCTAGGCATCCAAAAAGACAGTTCCACCCTTCTTAGAATGGCTGATGATAGTTTAAGACAACCAGAAGGTTGCGTTACTAGAGTCCATGTTACAGTGGCAAGTGTAGAATGCCTCTTGGACTTTAGGGTGATAAGATTTGCAGGATGTCCTAGCTATCAATTTTTGTTAGGTAGGCCTTGGATCTTACAAACAGACTGTCAAGTCGATATACCCACTGGTCGAGTGGTTCTATGTTGAGGTGCTAATCGAGTAATAGTCGATGCTTACCCTGAGTCTCCTTAGAGTGAGAGAGCTCCTTTATCTTCTACTGAATTAGAGACAGCAGATGATCCATCTGGTAGTGAGACATCATCCAGTTGATGAATCTAAAGAGGGGTTCACTACAGGGGATATCTATCGGATAACTCTAAATGAGCCAATAGAGCCTCAAGATAGGATAAGAGACACGGATGTGATTGAGTTAGACCTTGAACACAATATTAGTGAGTTTGGGAATCTCCCAATTCCCATTTTTTGATTACTAAAAAGGTGGCACTTGGATAACATGCCCATAAGTTTCTCAAAACCATATGATGTGACCTATCATTGGAAAGTGCTTGAAAAATGGAATCTATTGAGCTACAGAGCGCTTGATTTGGAGTTATAGTGTTCAAGTTATGACAAATCCAAAGATTTGACCATGTGTCCCAAACTTATGGGAAATTCCCATATATCCCCAATATGGTATTCTTGGCACGCCGAATGATTCGCGGCCAATTAAATTAGGTTCCATGCTCAGTTCAGCAGAAAGGGAGGACTATGTGTCCTTGATTCAAGAGTTCCACTATATCTTTGCTTGGAGTTATGATGAGCTGAGAGGCATTCCTCCCAGCCTGGCTGTTCATACTATTCATGTAAAAGAAGGCAGTCATCCTGTGCGTTAGAAAAGTAAGGTGTATGCCTTTTGAATTGAGAGATGGTTTGTTTGAGGAGTTACAGAAGTTATGAAAAGATGGTTTAATCTTCCCTGTACAACACACAGAATAGTGTTCACTAGTTGTCATTAGGAAGAAGAAAAACAACCAGATCCGACTATGTGTGGATTTTAGAGAGCTGAATAAGTAGACAGTTAAGGATTACTACCTGTTGCCATTTATTGACCAGATTTTGGATCAATTAGCGGGTAGGGAAATATATTCGTTTATGGATTTCTTTGTAGGATATAACTAGATGGCGATTTCAGAAGAACACAAGTTGAAAACAACTTTTATTACTGTTTTTGGTACTTTTGCATACCATGTCATGCCCTTTGGTTTGTGCAATGCCCCTGGATCATGGCAACGAACAATAGACAAGACCTTTGGTGACATCTCTGCAAATGAGTTGAAAGTATTTATTGATGACCTGGGGGCAGCCACTGTAAGGGAAAGGATGTTGGTTATCTTAAGAAAATGCTTTGAGCACTGCAAACAATTTTGTATGACTCTTAATCCACGGAAGTGTGTCTTTGGAGTACCTTACGGGCTTTTGCTAGGCCATGTGGTCAGTTCACTAAGGATAGCAATTGACCCTGAAAAGATCAAGGTCATAGTTGCCATGAATCCACCACACACTCCGAAAGAGGTTCATAGCTTTCTGTCATCAATAGGGTACTATTGACGGTTTATAAATGCCTTGGCAGAAATGACGTTGCCATTAACGAATTTATTATCCTTTAGCTATTCATTTGAATGAAGCGACCCTTGTAAGGTAGCTTTCGAGGATGTGAAATAGGAGCTAGTAAAAGCATCCGTTTTAAAAGCACTTAAAAGGGGTGAGGTGTTCTATATATTTTTAGCAGCCACCATGCATAGTATCAGCTGTGCTGCTGTTTAGCCCAAATCTGGGAGGAAAAGTGGTATCATCCGATAGCTTTTGCTAGTCGAAAATTGGGCATTTCAGAGATCAACTATACCTACATGGAGAAGTTGTGTCTTGCGATGGTCTTTGGGACTAAGAAATTCAGGCACTACATCTTCTATGAAAAGATAGTGTTCTATACGAAGGCGGAAGGGCTTAGATTGCTTATGAACAAGCTGCAACTGCATGATCATTTGGCAAAGTGGTTAATCACTTTGCAGGAGTTTGATTATGAGATTAAGAGTAAGCCACCGAGGTTGCAGGGTATTTTGGAATGCCTTGTGGATTTCGGGGAGCCGAAAGAGACTTTGGCTGAAGGAAGTGATATTGCAGAAATGTTTAAAATTAATACAGCTTCTATCCCATCTTGGTATGCTGCTATTACACATTATTTATCAACAGAAGAGACGAGAGCTGGTCTATCAAAAGTAGAAAAGAGGAAAATCAAACAACAAGATTTGAACTTTTCCTTAATCAGGGACACTATATCGGTAGGGTGTTGATGATATTTACCGCCGATGTGTGATGCGTGACAAGGTTCCTTTCATCTTAGAAGAGTGCCATGACTCTGCATGTGGAGGGCACTTTGCGGGACGGTTGACGACACAGAAAGCCTTAAGAGCTGGATATTGGTGGCCGTCCATCTTCCAAGATTCTTTTGAGTATGTAAAGAGATGTGATACCTATCAAAGACATGACAGTAGAGAGAATAGGAAACGCCCACTTACGCCTATCATGGCTATCCTTTCATTTGAGAAGTGGGGCATTGACTTTGTGGATCCTATTACCCTATTGTCTACTACCCAGAAGAGATACATTATAGTAGCAACAATAGATTATTTTACAAAATGATCAGAATTGCAAGCGATGAGGCAGGACAATGCGAAAGAGACTGCAAGTTTCCTTTTAGAGCAGATTATCTGCCGTTTTGGTCCACCGAAGGAATTGGTGTCAGACCATGGAACCCATTTTTTGAACAAACCGATCAAAAGCTTGACTGAAGCTTATGGCAAATCAAGCATAATAAAATGACCCCTTATAATCCGCAAGCAAACAGAAAGGTTGAAAGTACTAATAAGCAGCTTATGGGGATCTTGTCTAAGATAGTCTCCGAAAAAAAATGAGACTGGGATAGGAAGTTGTATGTGGCAGTATGGGTGTACAATACAACGTTCAAGCGAGCTACCGTCCATACTCCATTTAAATTGGTTTATGGGAAAGAGTGTGTGTTACCCCTCAAAATTGAGTTGCCAACCATACGGTTTGCAATTAACCACTCTTTGGGGGATGAGGATTCCTTTTTTGAACGTTTCACGACCATAGCCCATCTGGATGAGCTGAAGTTGCAGAGCTTATTACACCAGGAGGTAGCTAAAAGTCGGACGAAGCAGTTGCATGACCTTAGAGCGAAGAAATATACCTCTAAAAAAGGGCAATTAGTCCTATATTATGATGCGCGTAGGGAGCTGTTTCCAGGGAAGCTGGAACCTAAATGGGATGGCCCCAACAAGATTATTAGGATAGGAAAAAATAGGTCTATGACTCTGCTGGCTGATCTACAGGGAGGAAAGTTTAAAAATAAGGTTAATCTTAATAAGATTAAACCTTATTATTTCTAAGTATGCTAATACAAAGAAAGTGCATTGCAAGTCCATGTTGGGGATGATTTGAGACCTGCAAAAGAGCTTTAAAGCCGGTTGATGGGTTAGTTAATTCCTTATTTGGAGCACCCGTATCTGGAGCAGAGATACCATTAGGGGAAACTCATCTGGTGGAGCAAAGGATACAAAGTGATTGAGCAAGAAGACGAAACCTTTGTGTGGGAGATTAAAGTCTTCCGCCATCACTGCTTATGACTGTTGACGAGTATCCTTGTTGAGTTCAATGAAGAAGGTGAGATGGAGCCGTCAGTTCACCCTCTAAACATGCTAACCTTTGACTATCATAATTACGAATAGGGGAGTTCGTGATGGCAGGATGTGTAAACCCACTGTGGACGTATACATTATATTTTTATGGAGCGTCCAGGGGCCCTAATAAAAGAGGGAGTGTTGGAGTAGTAATTCGAGATCCCCGACGTAGAGTTACGATAAAGTTAGCTGCTTATCTCTGGGCAAGTTTCACTAACAATATGGCGGAGTATAAAGCCTTGATTATGGGATTGCATATTGCCAAATAAGATGGTACTCGTTGGTTGTTAGTAAAAGGGGATTCCCAGTTGATCCTAAATCAGCTAGATGGGACATACACGGTGCGGAATCCCCTTTCTTTATATGTATCATCGAACTGCGATGACCCTACTTGAGGAGTTTGAGAGAGTGTCTTTTCAACTAATTCCACGTTACTGGAATTAGTTTGTGGATTCACTGGCAAATCTTGCTTATGAAGAAGACATTTTCTTTAAATGTAGTCCTAGTTTGGATATTGCTATCAATGATGAAACAGGACCCGGTCGCTTGTGGGGAATGTTTTCAGAGCATGTTATATATGGCAGACGATGGTTGATATGGGTGATGCATAGAGTAGCCGAGACCAATCTACCGTTATTATCTTGGACCCATAGGTTGATTAGACAACATGTTATGCGTACACCTCTTGCTATATATGCAGGAGGGATGGGTCATAACCTTATGCATTTAGTTTAGGGCTGTGAGCCTTGTGGTTTTCCTCCTTGGAAAGGAGCCTATTATTGTATATCTGTATTATTTCAGGGAGGGATGTGTAGGTGCTATTTTGTTTGATCTCATTAGGCCAAGAGGGCCCGTATTGCGAGGTTTTACTGTTTTATTTCATTAGGCCAAGAGAGCCGATCAAGTTTTGTAGTTAAATGCTTTATGTCATTAGGCCAAGAGGGCCAGTTGTGTGTTTAGTGCAGGTGTGGTTAATCGTTTCTTGTTTTAGTTCTGTGCTAGATAGGTTCGGAAGAAGAGCTTGGAAGGAGCCTTTTGTTGCGCAGAAGCTTCTCGCGGCCCTATCCAGGTGATATCTCTCCTTTATGAGTACCGTGGTTTTTATGCTATATATGTCTGTGTACTTGTTAAGGGGTTTTTCTTTTCTTGCTGGGGACCGGAGTCCAAGGCATGAATTCCCAGGTTTAGGTTCAGTATGTTTGAGGGAGGTCTAAGTAGTCGTTGCCTCCTGTAAAGACATTGCCAGACATCGAAAGACCTGTTTTAGAAGGTAGTCCTAGTGACCTTGTTCTGCTAGCTTGCTAGGCAGCCGTTCTAGGAGTTCTTGTTAGTTGTGAGGCAGTTATAGAAGCCTGCCAGAAGAAAACTAATGATGATGATAAGAAACCCTAAATATCTCAAAGGAACTAAATATATACAAAGGTGTGTAAAAAGGGATTCTAACCCCCTATAAAAATAGAAAAGAAAAGAAAGGAAAATTTATAAGCAGTTGATCATCGCCTTGCGAAGGCCTGGTAGGTTCCTGGGGACAAGTCAGACCCGGGGCTGATGCATTGTCTTCCTAGGGGTGGTATCTTGCTGGAAAAGAAGAAAGTAAGGAAGGTTGGAGTGAAAATAAAAGTGAGCATAAAAAAAGGATTAAGTGTCGCCTTGCGAGGGCTTGGTATGCTCTTGGGTACCGAGACAGGTCCTGAGGCCGATGCCCTGTTCTCCTTGGGTCACTACGCTCAACTCCCTCCTTTTTACATACTCGAGTATAGAAGGGTAAAATCCTAAAAGAAGAAATATGCTGAAAGAAAATACTTCTTGATCAGGCTATAGGAGTCCTCGCCTAGTAGGAGCTCCTGGTTGTGTTGTCCTTAGTTAGGTAGGTAGTTCAGACCACCACTTAGGGCAACCTCTTTTATAGTTCTTTTTAGTTTGGCCGTGTTAGAACACTTGGTTAGTGACTAGCTTTGGAGCTGTTATCAGATTATGCTAGGCCTACTCCTTGTGGATGTCATGCCTTGGTTTTGTGAGGGGGTAGGGTGAGCATTGTGCTGCGTTTTAGTGTGTATTTATTTTGTATCAGCTTGATGCTTCTTTTGGTTGTTTTGTGTAGATTTGTTGTGGGATTCGACGGGCTGAGTCGCCCTATCCCGTGGTCGCCAATCAGAGCGGAGTTTTGAGCCCGGGATATGCCTAAAATTTGCCAAAAAATCTGAAATTTAGGGGAAAAATATTTAACATCGAAGGCGGCGGCTCCAGCTCTAGGACGATTTTAAGCACCAAGTGAAATACGACTCTTAAAAGGCGCCCGAGTGACACTTGTTGATTTTTGATGATTTTTCAAACTATGGTGCAGGTTGTTAGGAGTTGCCAGCCAATGCAGGATGTCAAGCCGGACGCCCAGGATTTTTCAGAGCTCAATTTGGAGTCCCGACGGGGAAATGGCCAAGGAACCGATTAAGATACGAAAAGGTTTTTGGCCAAAGAGGGCATGACCTTTGGGGCCTTGGGTAACTTTTAATGTAGCATGAAATCTTGGACAACATCAAGATGAAGAAAAACGAGAGGAAAAGGCGCCAGGAATGCGCCAAAAAATGCGCTTGATGCATGGAGATGGAGGTTGCAACCTCAATGTAACCTACGCAATGGACATTGGGGCTTGACTACCTTCTCCCTGCTGATCATATCACCGCCTCTCGCTCACGCAACGATGGCCTGCATGAAGATTTCTAATTTTAGTCTTTCTCTCTCCTCCCTCTCTCTCCCTTAAGGGGCTATTCTTGTGTGGAAGAAGACAATGAAGAATGATGGAGGAAAGCTTGTCCAGATGAGACCGGATTTCTTCCGGATGGATGAAGACATGAAGAGTGCTATTCTTGAAGATGCTGAGCATTAAATGCATGCTGGAAATTAGTCCCATAATCAAGACTAAGAAACCGAGACCTGAAAATAAGCGGTAATGCTATTTTTATAAAGAAAAATGATCTTTTTATGCTATTTGCTTTATGAAACTTTGTTCATATGGGATGAAAGTTCATTATGATATTGTTTGCCATGAGTTTAAAATGTTTGCAACCTAAAAATCAGAAAATATAAGGCTACATGGCCAGAATTAGGGTCAAAATATATGAAAAACACGCGTTTTAAGGGTAAAATTGGGAGTTTTGCTATATAAATGAGAAATATTGGTGTGCAGATCGGATGCTGTACGCTCGCGTAGTGAATGCCGGAAGGTCCCCAAGAACAATAGAACTCTACTTTTTGCACAAATTACAAGTTAAAAAGCATGAACGACAAGAGCAAGAGACCAATTGGGTGCAATCTCCCCCCATGCCTTGTGTGAGCGCTCCACAAAGCATGTATTTTATGTATTATTCATCTTCAAGCTCAAATAATAGCCCAAATTACAAAATAGCAAGCTTTTAGCTTTTGAGTTTGCTTTAACACAAAAATAGGAATAAAGTTAATGGACGGTGCCCAAAGAGTCTGGCACGCCCAATACAATGTCCAAATAGAAATAACATAATCGTGCGCCCATGCACATACAAAATAATAATAAATATCCGATGCCTTAATAAATAGGCGTAACAAAATATAGGCGCCATGCCTAAGGTATGCGCCCATCAAAATATAATCCATAAATCAAATACTCGCTATCCTCCAATGCTTTCCTCCACCATCGCTGCTATCTCTACACATCAACTGAAGCATTTACAATCGTTAGTAAAATAATACAATTAAACCGACAAAAGGGAATGCCTGGCAGTCTTCAGCTACATAAATAAATCAACTGGTTAGAAATAAATCCTAACCTTAATTTATTACGAGTGCGCACTCTAAACTCATAAACATTTATTAATTTAATATTCATTTTGCGGAATCACCCGCTATGGAATCACCCATGTACACACTAAATTAATGAAACACCCGAAAAGGACATGCATCCCCATCAACTTCTCGCACAAAGAATCCACTTTGTGTATGAGCCCCGGTCATCAAAGTTTATGGAATCCACCGTAAAACCTCACGGAATCCACCATGGCACAGAATCCACCGTGAAATATGCCTCCTAGCATCATACCCCCGGGGTGGGATAGCAATTGACCTCAATTGCTATTAGCTCAATGTGGAGCTAATAGAGTGGGGAAAGCATTTAAGTCTCTAGCCTGCATCCATTGTGCTTCCTCTACAGGATGGTTCTTAAATTTAACTAGATATCTAGAATATCTTCGGCCAGTTCTAGTGGTCATAAAGTCAGTGTCTATGATAGCTTCTGGTTCAAGTATTTCAGTCTCTTCCTCTAACAAAGGTGGGTTTTCATAAACAGGGTGTACAGGTAATTGGCCCCTAAATGGTCTTAGTAAACTAATATGAAATGTGTTGTGAATTTTCCAATGAGGTGGTAATTCTAACTTGAATGCATTGTCATTTATTTTATGAATGATCCTAAATGGTCCATAAAATCTAGGGGCTAATTTCACAACTGGGTGTCTATCTACACTTTGTAGTCTACGTTTTTCTATTCTCAACCAAACATAGTCATCAACTTTGAAATTCATTGCTTGTCTTTTCTTATTGGCTTGTTTGATATAGGATTGCTGGGCTTTGGCAATCATGTCTTTTACCTCATAAAAAATAGTATTATGCATACTAGCAATATCATCAGTACTCTGAATTCTATTTGACAAAGATGCAACAGGTGTACATAATCTATAACCATAAATCACTTCAAACGGTGCTTTCTTTGTAGATGTGTGTGGTGTATTGTTATATGTAAACTGTAATAAATGTAAATGTGTGTCCCATGTTTGAGGTTTAGAGATAGTATATGTACGTAAGAGATCTAGAATAGTGCTATTAGTGGCTTCTGTTTGTCCATTAGTTTTTGGATGAAATGCAGATGAGAAATCAATCTTTGTGCCTAGGTTAGCAAACAGAGTAATCCAAAAGTTGTTACAAAATCTAGAATCACGGTCTGAAATAATAACTTTTGGCAATCCATGGTTAGTAAAAACAGTTTTCAAAAACAATTGTGCTGCTTGTGATGCTGTTAAAGTTTTCTTACATGGTATGAAATATGCTTGTTTACTAAATCTATCTATGACTATCCAAATCATATCATGGTTAGATTTAGTATTAGGTAAGCTAGTAATAAAATCCATAGAAATTTGTTCCCAAGGTTTAGATGGAATAGACAAAGGCATAAGTAATCCATACTGTTTGCCATGATGTCTCTTAACTCTTTAACAAATCAAACATTCAGAAACAAAGTTAGATACATCAGTGTCCATATGCAGCCAATAAAAATCTTCAGTTAATGTACATAAAGTAGATATGATATCTCTATGACCTTGATATGGGGGACAATGAATTTCATTCAAAACAAAAGATCGGAATGGAATTGTAACACACAATCTCTTTTCATAAAACATAAATCCATCATTATATGACAATGAATCAATAGGAATCAAGTTATTTTGAACTAATTTATTCCAATCAGCATGAAAAGTAATATCCTGATGATAAGTATCTTTCATAGCAATCAAAGAATCAAAATATATAACATAAATGTTATGAATGGCAGGTCTTCTACTTAATGCATCAGCCACTACATTTTCTTTTCCGGGTTGGTATTGAATGATAGGATGAAAACTTTGAATAAAGGATGCCCATTTGATATGTCGGTCAGAGATTTGGGGTTGGCTAAGTAAATGTCTAATACTTTGCTGATCGGTCTTAATCATGAATTCTGAACCCATTAAGTAGTGTTTCCACACTGTCTTAATGCTTGTACAACTGCTAATAGTTCTTTGTCATATGTGGAATATTTCAGTTCAGAGGGTTTCAGCTTACAACTAGAATAGGCTATAGGATGATTATCCTGCATAAGTACAGCTCCTATTCCTGATCCACTAGTATCGGTCACTACTAGAAAGAATGGTCTATTAAAATCAGGCAACTTTAGGACAGGGGCATGGGTTAAGGCATGTTTCAATAAGTCAAAGGATTTCTGTTGATTATCAAACCAATGATAGACAATACCTTTCTTCAGAAGTTTAGTCAGTGGTAAAGCAAGTAATGAAAAATTACGTACAAACTTCCTATAGAAACTAGCAAGACCAAGGAATGAGCGTAATTCATGCACATTTTTAGGTACAGGCCAATTTAATATTGCATCTATTTTCTTAGGATCAACTTTAATTCCATCAGATGATACAATATGACCTAAATACTCAATTTCTATTTTAAAGAATTCACTCTTTTCAGGATTTACATACATTTGATTATCTTTTAATAACTGGAAAACCAATGACAAATGCTCATAATGTTCCTTCTCATTTTGACTAAACACCAAAATATCATCAAAGAAGACAATTACACAATACTGATATTTCAAAAATATACGATTCATCATTCTACTAAACATAGCAGGTGCATTAGTCAATCCAAATGGCATCACTAAAAATTCATAATGACCAAACTGTGTTCTAAATGCAGTCTTAAATATGTCTGACGTATCTAGTCTCACCTGATGATAACCAGACTTAAGGTCTATTTTACTAAATATAGCAGATCCTTGCAGTTTGTCCATAAGGTCATCAACTCTAGGAATGGGATACCTATTCTTTACAGTGATCTTATTTAAAGCTCGATAGTCAATGCACATACGATAGGTATTATTCTTTTTCTTGACTAGCAGAACAAGTGCACCGAATGGAGAACTACTAGGTCTAATCAATCCTCTATTTAGTAATTCCTCAACTTGACTCTGAATTTCTTTGCCAGTAGGCATATTTCACGGTGGATTCCGTGCCACGATGGATTCCGTGAGGTTTTACGGTGGATTCCGTAAACTTTGATGACCGGGGCTCATACACAAAGTGGATTCTTTGTGCAAGAAGTTGATGGGGACGCCTGTCCTTTTCGGGCGTTTCATTAATTTAGTGTGTACATTGGTGGTTCCATAGCGGGTGATTCCGAAAAATGCATATTAAATTAATAAACGTTTATGAGTTTAGAGTGCGCACTCGTAATAAATTAAGGTTAGGATTTATTTCTAACCAGTTGATTTATTTATGTAGCTGAAGACTGCTAGGTATTCACTTTTGTCAGTTTAATTGTATTATTTTACTAACGATTGTGAATGCTTCAGTTGATGTGTAGAGATAGCAGCAGTGGAGGAGGAAAGCATTGGAGGATAGTGAGTATTCGATTTATGGATTATATTTTGATGGGCGCATATCTTAGGCATGGCGCCTATATTTTGTTACGCCTCTTTATTAAGGCATCGGATATTTATTATTATTTTGTATGCACATGGACACATGATTATGTTATTTCTATTTGGACATTGTATTGGGTGTGCCAGACTTTTTGGGCACCGTCCATTAGCTTTATTCCTATTTTTGTGTTAAAGCAAACTCAAAAGCTAAAAGCTTGCTATTTTGTAATTTGGGCTATTATTTGAGCTTGAAGATGAATAATACATAAAATACATGCTTTGTGGAGTGCTCACACAAGGCATGGGGGGAGATTGCACCCAATTGGTCTCTTGCTCTTGTCGTTCATGCTTTTTACCTTGTAATTTGTGCAAAAAGTAAAGTTCTATTGTTCTTGGGGACCTTCCGGCATTCACTACGCGAGCGTACAGCATCCGATCTGCACACCAGTGGTATCAGAGTGAAGTTGAGATCAAGAGCTTCCAATCGCTACCCATCTCGTGCAAAGGCGGAGCTCCTGGAACGATCGGGTTCTATGGTTAATCTCGTCGTGAACGGTCGATACAGGCAGATTTCTGGCAATCTGCGCACCAAATATGATATGTCACACCAACTAAATCTGAGTTTTTGCTGTCAATAAACCTAAGGGCCACATCCCACAATCAATTTTCATTTTTAGTCATTATTTATTAAAGAAAAATAGGGAAAAATACCAAAAAGAGAAAAAATGGATTTAAAAATAGGGAAAAATAAAAAACGGGCTGAGGAAAATTAGGGAAAATTATATCTATGTTTGTGCAATGTATAACGATTGAAAAGCATGAGGTTGGCCTCAGTTTGTCCCCATTTCTATGTTTTGTGTGTATTTATCGTTCTTTTAAAATGGAGAAATGCATAGAAACCCTATCTAACCGATCAATGATACAAAATGCTAAGAGTTGGATGAAGAGGGACTGAAATGCTGAAAGATAAAGAAAATATTTGATTTATGCATTGCACTTGGCATATAGGAAATGGTTTAAATAAAGAGGATGGTAGCATGAGCATATGGCTCGGTGCCTCCTTTCAACGCAGCACGCGCTAGTAAAATTCATGGAAGGAATGCTTTATACATGATACACAATGCTGATTTTCTTATGTTTGTACACTAAACCATTCACATTATGCACTATGCATGGTTCATGCATAGCAATTGTTTTCTTAGGACTTTGATCCACGATTGAGAGTGTGAGGTTATCCCTTGCCGTAGGGTAGAGGGTTGATTTCCTAAGGGACTGTTAAGTGAGGAAGCATGGTATATCTCATGGAAATACAAGAAATATAAAAGAGAGGAGTTTGTGTTCGTATGTGTTATATGTTTAGCAACGCATCAAGGGGCCAATCCCTGCAATGTAGGAGAGCTGCAGTGGAGCTCTGACTATTAGTCGGTGGAGTGCCTCCTTTGTGTGTGTGATGAGCCGTTATGCCTATGTACTTTGGGTTCTCCCTCCGAGGAGTTTAAGGGGATCGTTGGACCATAAACTATAAACGCATGAATTAAACTTTAGGGCAATTTGTCCTTTAGCATTTGATTGACGCTCCTGGTCCGCGAGGCCGTTAGGGTGTTTGTGTGTCATGAACATGAGGTCCGGCTAGTGCTATAGCTAGTGCCGGCCCATTTTAGGTCCCATCAGTGGTGCGTCTACTATCGAGAGCCGCCTATAAGTGGTGGTTTTTGGATCTAGGGTTTCTAGGGACCAAAAAGAAGTTGGTTTATGTCCTCTGACAAGGACCGTCAAGCCGAAATCCAAAAAGCAGAACGTGCTGAGAGGGCTAGACAGTGGTTGGAGATTGTAAGTCGTTATTCTCCTCAAAGGAGTAGCCCGGTACGTATAAGAGGCAGTGGTCTCAGTCACCCAACTCCTGCACATAGTCCGTTAGGTGCAGGAGGAAGTGTAAGTTCTTCCTCTTTTCCACCAAGTCTACCCACTTCAAAAGAAAAAAAAAGGTTTTGGATCAATGTGCTAGAGTTTCCCTAGATGGAATTCAATGCCAGGAAGCCAATGCAAGTCTCAGTTTGTCGACCAGAGTCTATTTGACCCCCCATTTAATCCTTGCAAGGTTCATATTATGAAGCAGCTACACGATCCGAAAGCTGGAAAGTGCATCACGCTAGGCAATTTTATAGATTTCAATGTCACGAAGCCAATCGTCTAGACGGAACTCAATTTCGAGTGTGTTTTTCCCCTCAAAAGTGAAAAATCCATGGGCAAGAAGTGTAAACATGCAAAAGTGATCTATTTTTTTTGAAACTTAAGTTTAAGCTTGTTGGGAATGAAGAGACATGAAAATTTTGATTTTTGGTGGGAAGAGGGGAGGGAGGGGGCCATTTTTTCGATGCCCTCTCCAATCATTAAAAAATGATTTTATAAGCTTGCAACCTTATGAGGAATTCTCTTGGCTGTGATCTCCACCATTTTTTTGCTCTTCATCGCCTCTGAAATCACCAAATTTAATGCATTAAACCAAGAGACCTCCCTCTTGTCAAATATGTGGGATCTAGAGCATGGCAAACTGCTGAAGCTATGGAGGATGGAAGATGAAGAGAGAACTCATGATGACATTGACTAACTGTCTGTCGAAGCAGAACTTGCAGGTTAGATTCAACAAGCATGGTTGCTTTATTGAAGAGTTTGGCAATGGATGCAAGTTGATAGCTCGCGGTCACAGGAATGGCAGAATGTTTACTCTTGATGCTACCTTGCCAGAGCTAAATTCAGTTATGTTTGCCCATGGTTCTGGCACTATCAGAGATTTGGAAATTTGGCACAAGAGAGTGGGGCATGTGAATTTGCAAAGGCTACAAATTATGCAGAAAAAACAGCTTGTTACCAATATTCAGATATTGGTCATGTATGCGATGCTTGCCAGTTTGGTAAGCAGTCAAGGTTGCCATTTTTCAAGCATGTAAGGCAGAGTACACGTCCATTGCAGTTAGTGCACTTTGATGTTTGGGGGCCATCCCATAATGCATCCATGGGAGGCTCGAAGTATTATGTGACATTCATTGATGATTACAGTCGCTATACTTGGGTTTACATTCTGAAGACAAATGATAAGGTGTTTGCTATTTTTCAGCAGTTTAAAAAGAAGGTTGAAAAGGAATTTGACTATTATATCTCTTGCTTGAGATCAGATAGCGGTGGGGAGTATGTGTCAAATGAGTTTCACAACTTTTTGGTTGAAAATAGCATACACAGGTAGCTTACCTGTAGCTACACACCTCAGCAGAATGGGGTAGCTGAAAGAAAGAACAGGGTCTTGATGGAAGCTGCTTGTGCCATGATGAATGAGAAGAAGATGCCGCTCTATTATTGGGCTGAGGCTGTTACGACAGCCATGTATCCCACTGCAAGTATTCATGAGATGACACCGGTTGAGAAGCTGTATGACTATAAGCCAGATGTAAGTCGCATGAAAGTTTTTGGTTGTCTTGCTTATGTGCATATTCCAAATGAAAAAAGGAGGAAGCTAGATCCAAAAGCGCATAAGTGTGTTTGCATTGGATATTTGCAGGAGAAGAAGGCATACAAATGCTATGATCCCTCTACCAGGGAGAACTTGGTGAGCAGGGATGTTATTTTTTATGAGATGGGTTCTTGGTATGTATCACCGCCTATAGTGCCATTGGATATGCTTTCCACTCATGTATCTACAATTGATTTGTAGCGGAGCACTATTATGACAGGACCTAGTAGTCATACAGTATCCCTATGGACAAGGAGATTGAGGAGCTCACCGTCCACTGACACCAGTATGTTAGTGAGGGGGAGATATGATGTCTTGGACAGCAAAGGAAAAGAGAAAGTTACTAAGGATGCATCTGGTATGATGATACCTGGTAGAATGACTTCTGGATATGAGTCAGCTCTAACACTTTAGATAGTGAACTTGGTATTTCGACTATCTATACACCTGGCGCAAGGCAGAGCAGGTACATTCCACCTCACAAGAGAGGGGAATCAAGCAGTGCACCACAACCTAGATGCTCACAGAGGGTCAAATGCCCTGTTGATAGGTTGACATATAGTGGCTACACTGCAAAGCATTATGCTTACATGAAAAAAGTGATGGAGATCAAAGAACTAGGTACATATGCTGAAGTAGTGGAATATGAGAACTGGTGTGTAGCTATGGATGAAGAAATGAATGCCTTGGCTGAAAATAAGACATGGGATCTTGTGCCACTGTCTGAAGGAAAAAAGACCATTGGCTGCAAATGGGTCTACAAAATCAAATGCAAATCAGATGGCAGTGTGGAAAGGTACAAAGCCAGGCTGGTTGCTAAGGGGTATGCCCAGCAGTATGGACTTGATTATGAGGAGACATTCAGCCCTGTTGCCAAGATGGCAACCATATGCACTGTGATTATGAGGAGACATTCAGCAGTATGGACTTGATTATGAGAAGACATTCAGCCCTGTTGCCAAGATGGCAACCATACGCACTGTGATTGCTTTGGCTGCTGCTAGAGGCTGGAAGTTATAGCAGATGGACGTGAAGAATGCCTTTCTTAATGGTGACTTAGCAGAGGATGTCTATATGGTTCAGCCAGAAGGGTATGTTCACCCTGATTTTCAACATTATGTATGCAAGCTAAAAAAGGCATTGTATGGGCTGAAGCAGGCTTCGAGAGCTTGGCATGCTAGGATCAGTAACTACTTGCAAAGGTTGAGATTTACTGTTGGTAGGGCTGATCATAGCCTATTTACAAAGAATACTGACACTGGCTTGGTAGTGCTAGTCATATATGTTGATTTGATAATCACTCGTGATGATGACTTGGGCATACAGCATGTGATGAAGATGCTGAAATCTGAATTTGACATGAAAGATCTCGGTGAATCGAAGTACTTTTTGGGTATTGAGGTAATCAAGGCTGAAAATGGTTTATGGCTGATGCAGAAACATTATGCCATGGAAATGCTGAAAAAGTTATGGCATGGCTAAATGCAAACCATTCGAGACACCCCTTGATTAGAATGTCAAGCTGGACATTAGCACTGGAGCTGAAATTCAGGATGTAACTATGTATAAGCAGATGGTTGGAAGTCTGATCTACTTGACCATCACTAGGCCAGATTTGAGTGATGCAGTTGGGCTCATAAGTCAGTTTATGCAGAAGCCTAGGAACCCACATTTGGATGCTGCTAGGTGGATTATGAGATATGTTAAGTCGACTGTAGATTATGGGTTTTTCTATATGAGAGATAAGCCCTTGAAACTGGTTGGATACACAGATGTGGATTGGGCAGGATGCTCATATGATCGCAAATCTACGAGTGGTTATGATTTTGGCTTTGGAAGTAGCATGATCAGCTAGAGCAGCAAGAAGCAACCAACGGTTGCATTGTCTAATACTGAGGCAGAGTAAAGGGGTGCTGCATTGGCAGCATGTGAGATTTCATGGCTGCTCAAGCTTATGGCTGATTTGGATATTCAGGTGGATGCTTCAGTGACCTTATTATGTGACAATATCAGTAGTGTACTCCTGGCAACGAGTCCAGTATACCATGCCAGGACAAAACACATAGAGGTACACTACCATTTTATCACAGAGGTGGTTCTTGCAACGAGAGTAGATCTTATGCATGTGAAGACTGATGAACAGGTTGCAGATATCTTTACAAAGTCTTTGGGTAAAGAAAAAATTAGTAATTTTAGATAGCTACTTGGAGTTTATCAGGTGCTTTGAGCTTGAGGGGGAGTGTTAGAATATCAAGCTCCTATTATTCTCCTGTTAGTTTGTATGACCGACATTAGTTATGTCCAGCTGTATCAGCAAGTGTGGGACATTAAATAAGTCGGTGGTCTTAGACCTAGTGTGAATGGTCTTACGTACCTTAGTACTATTGTATGCACTTATGTTATGTGTGTGGTCTATTAGATAATGAAAGAAGAAAGAGAGAGCACTCAGCTCTTAACTTTGAATCTCAACAATTGGGTGTTGCAAGCAATTGTTGATGGCAATGATTGCTTTGATTGCTCTTCTAATTTCTGAGGAGCAGAGAAATGGTGGTGCAAACTTCTTCAGGAGGAACTTCAAAAGAAGCTGTCTTCTACTCAAATGCTGGAAGAGGTAGAGGCAGAGGTAGAGGAGGCCGATTTGGAGGCCGTGGTAGAAATCAGAATATGCAGCAAACTCAAGAAACCAGTCCTATGGAGGAGGACGTGGTAACTCTAGAGGTAGGGGGAGCCAAAGAGGTCGTGGTGGATGGCAAAGAGGCCAAAATGCAAACAGCAATGTTGAATGCTACTACTATGGTAAAATGGGTCATATGGCTAAAGACTGCTATAAAAAGCAGAATGACATCATGAATGGGAAATTGCAACAAGGGAATTATGCATCTTCTAGTAGACAGGGTGATGATAGAAATGAGCATTTGTTTATAGTGCAGCACATGAACAATTCTGTGACAAGTGCAGAAGAAATCAACGATGTATGGTATGTTGACTCAGGTGCATCAAACCACATGACAGGTCATGCAGAATGGATGGAGGATGCAAGGAAAATGGAAAAACCAGGATTTGTGGAGGCTGGTGATGATACTGCACATCCTATTGTGTAGATTGGAAAAATTCATTTGTCTATGCAGGATGGGAAAAAGAGATACCTGTCCGATGTATTTCATGTCCCGAATATCACCAAGAATTTGGTTTCTGTTGGTCAAATGGTTGAGCAGGGCTTGCAGGTCAGATTTAATCCTCATGGATGCTTTGTTGAGAATATGAAAAATAAATGTCTCTTAATAGAAAAAGGAAAGAAGAAGGGCAAAATGTTTACGTTGGATGCAGACATGCCTGAATTGAGTGCAGCAATGTTTGCACATGGGACCGGTGTAGTTGCAGATATTGATATCTGGCATAAACGCATTGGTCATGTTAATGTACAGCGACTTAAATCAATGCAGGTCCAAAATATTGTTGCAGGATTGCCCAAATTCAAGGTTGCAGAAATGCATAAGGTATGTGAAGCCTATCAATTTGGAAAACAGGCAAGGAAACCATTTCCTAGACATGTTCAAGAGAGTGAGAAGCCATTGGAATTAATCCACTCTGATGTGTGGACTACTAAAGTTGCATCTCTTGTTGGAGGCTGTCATTATTTTGTCACTTTTATTGATGACTATAGCAGAAAAGTTTGGGTGTATTTTATGAAAAAGAAAAGTGAAGTTTTTGGGCATTTCAAAACTCTTAAAGCTATGGTTGAAAAAGAAACAAGCCTGCAAATAAAATGCCCAAGGTCAGATGGAGGGGGAGAGTACCTCTCAAATGAGTTTGCAAGGTTCCTGCAGGAGCATGGCATAAAGCAGCAATATTCATGTAGTCATACCCCACAACAAAATGGAATTGCAAAAAGGAAAAACAGGCATATTGGAGAGGTATCTCGTGCCATGCTCAACGAAAAAGACTTGCCTGATTTTTACTATGGGTTGAAGCAGTTGCTACATCAGTCTATATAATGAACAGGACTCCCACTGCAGCAATACATGGGATGACTCTAGAGGAGAGGTATACTGGTAGGAAACCAGATATTTCTCATTTGAAAATTTTTGGTTGCATTGCCTATGTACATGTGCCAGATGAGTTGAGATCCAAGTTGGATCCAAAAGCTGAGAAGTGCATCTTTATTGGTTACTCTCTGCAGCAAACAGGGTGTAGATGTTATAACCCTTCTACTCGTAAGTTTACAGTGAGCAGAGATGTTGTTTTTGATGAGATGAGTAGCTGGTATAAACCAGTAAATGTGATTGATGATGTAGATGCACAAAATGGTAATGCTGCACAGAATTCACAGCAGTAGTCACAAAATATTAGTGGACCTGGAGCGTCCTCTAGTAGTGGTTCACATTCTTCGCCATGGACAGGCAGATTGAGATCAGGAGAATCTTCTCAAAGCAATGCAGATAGTGGTATGCAGGTATCACGAAAAAGGAAAAGAGAAGGTTGATCAGCCCATGTTTGATGTGAATGCAGGTCACTCTTATGTGGATGGTGAATCCAGTGGCTCAGAACAGAGCATTGATGATGAGTTGGGTATTCCTTCTATTGTTACACCTGGAGTAAGAAAGACCAGGGATGTTTTGAGAGTACCTGGGAGTGAACCTATTTTGCGCAGGTCTACGAGAGCTAGGTATCCTGTGGATAGGCTGAAATATGATGGATTTATAGCCATTCACTATGCATATATGGTCAAAGTGATATAGGAACCAGAACCCACTTCTTTTGAGCAAGCCATGGGAAAAGAGAAATGGGAGAAAGCCATGGATGAAGAAATGGATGCCTTGGAAGCAAATGCTACATGGGAATTGGTACCTTTGCCTAAAGGTAAGAATGCAATTGGCTGTAAGTGGGTTTATAAGGTGAAGCACAATGCAGATGGTTCTATGAACAGATACAAGGCAAGATTAGTAGTCAAGGGGTATGCACAAACATATGGTATTGAGTATGAAGAAACATTCAGTCCGGTTGCAAGGATGGCAACCGTAAGAGCAGTCATTGCTATGGCTGTATCAAAGGGATGGTCTTTACATCAGATGGATGTAAAGAATGCCTTCTTGCATGGTGATTTGCAAGAAGAGGTCTATATGGAGCAGCCACCAGGTTATGTGCATGCTGTTAATCCTGAGTTTATTTGCAGGTTGAAGAAAGCATTGTATGGCTTAAAGCAAGCACCTAGAGCATGGTCTGACAAGATAGGACAGTATCTTGTCACTATTGGCTTTCAGATTTCCAAGGCAGATTTCTCACTTTATGTGAGAAAAACAGAGAAATGTATTATGCTACTTGTCATTTATGTTGATGATTTGATTATGATAGGTGACAGTGATGAAGATATCCTTCATGTGAAAATGCTATTGAAGCAGAAGTTTGAGATGAAGGATTTGGGAGAGCTGCGTTATTTCTTGGGCATTGAGGTGATTAGATCACCAAGTGGGATACAGCTCTTGCAGAGGCAGTATGGATTGGACATGCTGTCCAAATATGGGATGACAGGCTGTAAGCCTATTTCAGTTCCTTTGGAGCAGAATGTGAAGCTGAGCGCAGATGCAGGTGAGCTTCTGGAAGACCTACTATGTACAGACGCATAGTAGGAAGCTTGATTTATA
Organism: Lygodium microphyllum; assembly: GCF_053477565.2. NCBI lineage: Eukaryota > Viridiplantae > Streptophyta > Polypodiopsida > Schizaeales > Lygodiaceae > Lygodium > Lygodium microphyllum. The sequence continues at coordinate 39,470,483 of NC_141147.1, forward strand.
TGACTATTACCACGCCAGATTTGAGCTATGCTGTTGGATTGGTAAGTCAGTTTATGCAGGCTCCAAGGAAACTGCATTTGGATGCGGCTAGACGCATACTCAGGTATATGAGGTCCACATTGCAGTATGGACTATTTTATGAGACTGGGGTTCAGATACAATTGCATGGATACACTGATGCTGATTGGGCTGGTAGCATTTCTGATAGATGATCTACCAGTGGATATGTGTTCTCTTTTGGGAGTGCTGCAGTCACTTGGAGCAGCAAGAAACAGCCTACGGTTGCCTTGTCCAGCACAGAGGCTGAGTACAGGGGTGCAGCAATGGCTGCATGTGAGGTAGCTTGGTTGCATAAGCTACTTTATGATATGCATCAGCCTACAGATGGGCCAGTCGTCATTTATTGTGACAACATGAGTAGTATACACTTGGCAAATGACCCAGTCTATCATGCTAGAACAAAGCACATTGAGGTGCATTATCACTATGTGCGGGAGAGGGTTTTACTAGGTCTTATTGATCTAGTTTATGTCAGCACAGAGGATCAGGTAGCTGACATATTTACGAAGGCATTGGGCGTAGAGAAGTTGCGCAAGTTCAGAGACCTGCTTGGTGTGCAGGAATTGGGATTGAGCTCGAGGGGGAGTGTTGAGATATCGAGCTCCACTCGTGATATGCCAGGGTGACCGTTGTGCATTTATGTCACTGACTTGTTAGTTTTGCAGATGCGATTGGTACACCGCCCATGAATAAATGCTACATGACAGCTATCCTTATCTACTCTAGTTCGTGGCTCAGTTAGTATGCCACCTTAGTTATTTGAGTTTGGTTTGAGACCCATATATAGGGTTCTTCTATTTCTTTGTATGAGAGTTCTTTTGGCTTACACAACTAAGAAGAGGAAAACTGTTTTCAGCCTCCACCTCTGTGTGTATTCCCCCATTGTGCAAGCAAGAAAGCTTCAAGTGAGACTCCTTCCTTCTCTCCCACAATCTTGACAACGGCGAGGGGTTGTGACTACTGTGATCCCTGATTGGAAGTAGTAGCAGCTAGTCTAGTGGGCTGGCTACCCTTGGTGGATTGCGGTGTCAAGTCCCTAGGGAGATCAGAAGTGGGCATGTCTTTTGTTGCCCTTTGAGCATTCACCTGTGTAGATCGAGCATGAGTTGATCTAGTCACATTAGGTTGCACAAGCATATCCTTGGGCCGAGAGCTACGAGTGGTGCCATGTCCCACCTCTTGGACATTTGGAAGCTTAGATGGAGATAGAGATTGGGATTGAGCAACTAGCCTTGACGATTGATGTTGTGCTTCCTGTGTCCATTTGGGAAAAGAGGGTGTAGAAGATCTAGGACTCTTAAGTGGACTTGGCACTGGCTGAATGATTTTCTCGAGGCTATTAGACGATTATGCCATTTGCTTTGTTGAGTAATTAGCCTTTTCACGAGCAGCCTTGTGCCTTTAGTGCTCATTATCCTCTTGGGAAGTCAAAAGCTCCTTGAGCACTAGTGGTCTTTGTGCATGCTCAATGGTTACATATGACATCTGTTTATTAAGCATGCTAGGCTGAGGCTCTTTCTTTTGAACACCCATGTTTGGTTTCTTGTCTCGAGACCTAGAGTTTCTCTTAGATTTCCTCCTGTGCTTCATAGCTTTTGATGCAATCTCGCCTTCAATTGATAGAGGTGGTTTAGCAGGGGGTTTTGGTACCCAAATCCATCGGTTACCTACATGGTACCCTTGAGCACGTAGCAATGCTTTGGATATCCATCTTGGCGTTGTATTAGCTCTCCATTGATGCCTTCGTTTATAAGGCTTGGGCCTCTTTTGGGGTCTTCTATGATATTTATAAGTCCAAAGCCCGTTGTCGAAGGATTTGCCAAAGCAAAGCAAAGTCGTGTCTACAGAAGACCTTGACTAATTTCAGGATAAAAGATCAAACAGGTGATTAATCAAGATGAGAAAATGATCCCAAGACACTGTTTCAAGAAGAAAAAACTTGAGCAGCCTCTGAATTGTCAGACCCAGAGATAGTCATCAATTGTGGTTAATCAATCAGATTTCTGGCACTCTTTATCAAGAATAAACATAATTTCTACTGAGGAATATGAATGATCAAAGGAAAGCTTAGAATCTGCCTTGGAATCTTATGTTTTCTCATCAATCATGATACACATGCATATAAGCAGAAATAGCAATCGGTGAGCTGGAAATTTGGACAGCACGACTTCTTTCTTCAAGTTAGTTTGATGGTATGGTTCAAGGACTAATGGTATTTAAATCAAGACAAAACTGATGGCTCTTCATGAGGCATTGACATGCCATCATCTGAATTAGAAGAAAGATTTACAACATTTGGATGAGGGCTTTCCGATTCAAAAGCTTTTCAGGCCATATCTATTAACACTGTATGAGAGAACATAATTTCCAAGCTCAAGTTCCAATTGTAATTACTGTTGTTATTCTCCCAAGGATGACTGTCTGATTTTTTTCTTCTCTTCTCGTGACAGGTTGTTCTTCTTCTTCACACATATCTCCTCATGAGCTACAATAGAGTTGATTCATGTTTCATCCCTCCATACCCAAATCTTTCTGCTTTGGTAACGTGTAAAAAGGTAGTCTTCTTTTCTATTCATCTCCTCCAAAGCTTCACAAATGCTCTACCTCCTCTTGTCGAAGGATTTTCAGTCACCCCCTCTGTTTCCTTGTCTCTTTCCAAAGGTCCTGCAGGAATCAAGAAACCGTAGGTCTTTAGCAAGCAGTCAAATGTTGCCTGAACCATGAGGTGTAGGCACAAGGCGGACAGTGACGGACCCACATTTCCTAGTGACCTTGCAGGGCACAGTATACTCTCAGCGTACAGGGATGACGGAGAGCTTGGCCATCATCTAAGATCTTCATCGCTGGGAAGATTGAATTGCTGGCTGTGAGCCTGTGATAATTCTTGTTTCAAGTGAAAATCTCTATTCGTTTTGCTCTGGGCGAAAATCTCTGCGAGGGAGTGTGTTGTGTGTCAGGCCATGCACCCTTTTCTGACCAGTTGATCCAGCCATTGCCTCAGCATCATTGCTAGAGTTAGTCTCATTCATATAATCCAGCGCTCCGGTATCGATGTGGTCGACGAAGGACGTCGACATGTCCGAGTAGAGGTCCACCACTTGGGAAATGTTGCTATTCAATTCCTTGATCAATGTCACATTCCTGGTGAGATTTTCAAGCATCTCGGATTCATGATTCTAGTTGATCTCCCCAATAAGCACCCTGTTCTCATCCAAGATCTTCTCTACTTTGCTGAAGCTGCTGTTAAGCTCTCTTCGTGTGGATTCGATTGCAGATAGGGAAAGGCTTTATAAAGCGTCTCAGTTCGTCCTCATACGAATCCAATGAGGAATTCCCCTCCGTCATCTTCTTTGTACTTCATCACCAGTAGAGCCATCTCCCTCCGTCTTCAGGCATTCGATCGAGACTCCCAAAAAAAAACCTCCCGAAGAACACCCAGTGGACAACTTTTTCTTCTCCTCTTCCATGCTCTGTTCCTCCTCACTTGTTCTCTGCGCCTTCCTTCCCAATACTCTGTCTGCCCTCCTCGTAGCTCTTCCTCCAATCCTTTCTCTGCACTTTTCGTTGCTCCCCTCTTTTCAGCTCAGAGTATCGTCCTCCTCCTTCTCTGTTTTAGTTCCCCTCTTGTTCCGCCATCTTCACTGTTTTCTCTTCCAATCCTCTCTCTTGCACAAGACTTCAGCACTCAGTCTGCATTCCGTCAAGCTTTTTCGTCGTTTTTCCCCCCTTTTTTCCGCCTTCTGATTCCTCATCCAAAAATGTCGTATACCAGATCCATCAATTCCGGAAAAAAAATCCCCCAAGCTCGATTCAAAAACACAAAAGCTCCTCTTTTCCCCCCCAAAGCACGGCTCCTTTTCCCTAAAGCATGGCTCCTCTCAATTTGTCGTTTCGCACTATTTTTTTGCATTGTCAAAAGCCTCAAGAAGCGGATTTGACTCCAAAACCTGTTGTTCAACTGTTTATCCATCTGTAACAGCCCTGACCTTCGAATGTCCCAAAATCGAATGGCTCCATCACAACCACCCGTAACAAGAACCCATTCACTTCTCCTAGACCACTGTACAGCCCACACACTATCTCGATGACCAGTGAGTATATGAGTGAATGCTCCTGTTGCCATATCACAAAGCCGCTTGACTGCTGAATGTCATAAGCAGCAACAGATCCATCTGATGCTCCCGAAATCAGGTACCTGAAGACTATTAATGCTTCTCTTGTGTGCACTCACAATCTCCTTGTTGCGTGCAAGTTCTATGCTTGAAACCCTTCTCTTCTCTAAAAGACTTGTAAATGATGAGGGAGCCATACTTCCAATGTCTCTTTCCATCACCATCTTCCACATCCATTCTTTAGTTGAGAGTGTAATGAGATCATCACATTCCATGCCACGACAATGTCCTGATCAAACAGCCCATCAAACATGCTCTCCGCTTCTAAAATGCTGCCACATTTACCATAGATACTAATAAGTGTGCTATTAACAAAAGCATCTGAAGTGAAGCCCTTCATGTGAGCATCTATACTCATACGCAGAGAATAAATGTAATCACAACAACTTAGTATGCATAAAGTATTAAATCGCACACACAACTTTCGGGTGGTTTTCACACCTCGAATGCGCAGCAATACGACCCCGTCCTTGGCATTGTCTCTTGACCTTCTTAATTCAGGCATGGCCTCACTCACTGGTTCGCATTTTTCCACATGTGTTTGTATCAACTCTTCCAACAAGTCCTTGCTCTCATTAGCAGGCTTGACTATTATGTCAGCACCCTCCTTGCCTTTCCCTCGAGGTTCAATGAGGTCACCCTTGCTAAAGGTTGTGACTATCCTCACGCCCGGTAGTGTCAGGTGTATCCTTTGTGCTAGATAGTTGGCCTCACACTTGGTCGCTCTTTTGAAGGGTCTTCCTGGGAGGGTTTCCTTCCCATAATTAGCACTATTTGGAGGAACATGAAATAGGATAGGCAAGCTTTCAGTTTCAATTGTCGCAAGGATTTTGCACTTCCCTATGAATGGTTGTGGGTGTCTCCTGTAAGGGCTAAGAGTTGCATTAGTCGGTGTGAGCTCTAGTTGGCCTAGTAGGGTCCATGATTCATAAGTCAATATATTAAAACTTGCTCCTTCATCAATGAGAGCATTGATAGTGTGCTCTCTTTTCGCAGTGAGTTTGACCCTAAGATAAGCACGTGGTACTATGTCTTCATCTTTCGGGTCTTGGCTCATAAATTTAAGCCTTCTTACAAATGCCCTTGGGTCCCCAACTGCATGACCAGATATGGATTCTCCACTGATGTCTTGGATCATCTGTGCAGTGCTATTCAAGGTGCATCTATCGTCAGGACTGTCATATCTAGTCATCCTCACAGTTGTAGCTTGATGTTGTTGATTTTACCTTTGACTAGATGCTGTTCGAATGCAACACGTACGTGTTTTTGCAGTGTGGCCTTTTTGCCCTTGTTAGCTAGATTGGTCCATTGAGATTCTAGGGTCTCTGTTTGTCTGTGTTCAGGTATGGGCTTTTGGTTGCTCTTTTGCAACTGACAATCCATGCTCGTGTAGAGCCATTACCACACTAGGGTCTAATTTGGAGGACATGTCACGGCATGCATTTTCTCTCCAACCTACTTGGGGGAGATGCAGAGGGGGCCCCTCTACAGGGGTCCAAGGGGTAGTCCCCCCCGGCCCACAAGGCCGTTACGATAAATGCCATGTGCAATTTGAAGGACAGTTTTCGTCAAGTTTTGAACTACTTGCTCTAGATTTCAGCCGAGTGATAGATCTATGAGGTGGTTTTGGCTCTATATGATCTCTCGGTCCATTTCAGGGTCTACATGTTAAAATTTGAAAAAATCTAAATTCGACCCAAAAGGTCCGAATTGCAGGGTCTGAGTGTCCAATTCGGGCCGTCCGAGGGCCGAATAGAAAGGGCCGAATGTAATTGGTCCAAATGTCAAATTCGGCCTATCCGAGGGCTGAGTGGACTGAGGGCCAAGTCTGGTGGGCCGAGTCGACAGGGCCAAGTCAGGTGGGCCGAGTCAAGTGGGCCGAGTCGGCAGGGCTGAGGGCCAAATTTCAAAGTTGGTTCGAATGATCAATTCAGATGGGTCGAGTGGTGGGTGTTTGAGTTGAGTAGGCCGAGTCAAGTGGTCGGAGTGGTAGTGGGCCGAGGATGGCTGAGCAGACCAAGGGCTGATTTTGGGACTCGGCCCAAAATCACTGTCACTCGGACATGCCGAGCGCTACCCGTTTTTTCGCCGAACTTCACAAAACTCATCGCATTGAGCATTGGAGGTCTTCCCACTGGTCAAGCAGCTCCAGATACAACCTACTCATGTAGGGGAAGATGTAAAATTACCTGGACTGGGCAAATAACTCCTGAACGGCCAGGTCAAAGCAGATCTATGCAACGAAGCTTTCTCCCTCTCTCCTGATCTCTTGAAACCCTACAATGCACAATGTGGCCTTTCTTGCCACTCCTGGCCCCTTATCACCCTGCCCAAGTATGTACTCACCTTAGTTTTGCCTCCCTTACTAACACTTACCCCAAAATTTCATTTTTAGCACTTATTTTCCCTGTTTCAGCCTATTATACAACAACAAAAAACCCTACTGTTTGCTCCAATGTTTTGCTCTTATCCTTCCTAAATGCAAGAAAAAAAATCATAAGGAAAATATCTACACTACTCCATCATACTTTCCCAAGTCCAAAACAACAAAAACCTACTTGCTAAGGAGATCGAATACCTCTTCAAACTCCCTCACTTCCTACCTATCTACCTCAAGCACCGGTTCGGCGGGAAAAACCCTACTTCAATGCTCGATTTGAAGCGCACAAGCACTCAAGGTTTGAATCCATTGGTCCTGACAATGGAATCAAAATGTGAGAGCTTTCACTCAACCGCCAATACCCACGGACCACTTATTGTTTCAAGCGTTCCAAGTCGATCACTAATGGCTACCTCTCACATAGCTGACGTGCCATCTATATCTATGATTGTAGTGAGCTTACCTCCATGCCGATCAAGTCACCTCCTCTCCCGCGCACTCCGGTAGCTCCACAATCCAAGTGCAAAGCTTCAAGCAAGCTCCATCCTCAAGCTCCACGCTCCAAGCTCCATAGCCACGAGCAAGAGAAGAGAAGAGAAGAGAAGAGAAGAGAAGAGAAGAGAAGAGAAGAGAAGAAGATAGGAAAAGATGGAGAGCTTCTCCTCCCCGGTCCCTCACCCTCACACACTCACTCCCTCACACTCACACTCCCTCTCTCAAGCACAAGCTCAAGTAAGCAAGCAAGAAGAAGAAGAAGAAGAAGAAGAAGAAGAGGAGAGTCACTTTTGGTCACACACAAGAATGAGCTTCTCATTTGTCAAGAATCGCGTGGTGGGGGGACTTGCTTGAGCTGTTGCGGCAAAAACACACATTGTATACACAAGAGGAAGCTCACTCAAGAACACAAGATGAGAGATGGATGCCAAAACGTTTTCTTGCTAGTTTTTTCTTCTTCTTCCACATACTATACAATGTACACAAAGTATAGATAAGATAAAACAAAAAGGAAAGTGGTCTACTAAGTCAAACATGTTAGATATGATCAATGCCCCACCCTCATTAGGTACTACCAATGATCCATGGTGCTCAAAGTTGTAAGGCCCCCATTATGAGGAGAAGCCAAAAGTGAGCCCAGACATTGGTTGAGTCCTGACTTGTATATTAGATGTTGTGGGTCTAATCTTTGGGTTAGACGGAGTGGTTAAGGTGGTAGCAACTGGAGGTGCATTGCATCAAGTTGCGGGGTAAGGGAGTTAAAAGGGGCCCCTATTGTGGGGTTCGGGGGCCACGGAAGCGGCCCTTGGCTAGGGGGTCCCAAGGGGACCAGCGGCCCCCCTGGTGGGGGTCCGGAGGTAGCGCCCCCGGCTCGATGGTAAAGAGAATATTCCCTGGACTATTCCCTAGCCAACTAGTGGAGGCTTATATGGTAGGTCGGTCAGGACAACCTCACGGCCTTCACAGGCTATAAAAGCTAAACCCCTTCACAACCATTGAACACTTATCTTTCACCCAGTCAGAGTTGTTGCAGCTAGCTTTAAGCTCTTCACCTATCTTCTGTCTAGATCGCCATCTAAGCTTCACATAATGGAAGCGCACGGGTGGACAGAGCCATCTTTGTATTAGTTGTTTGGAGTTAAAGAATTTACTGATTCTCCTTTTATCTGTTGTGTACTCTCTATCTCTATCTCAGATTTTGTTCGCTGCGCCGTGTAATATTTTACATGGTATCAGAGCCCAGGGGGCTCTAGAGATCGGAGAGTGTGCAAGAGGCAAAGGCTTCAACATCAAAGAGGAACTATGTCGACTTTCGGAAGCGGTTCTGGCACATCAGGAAGTGGTGCAGGAGGTGGTGTTGCTGTACTGACTATTCAAACACTGAGGATTCGTCCACCAACCTTCAGCGAAGGCAAGTTAGATGGTACAAACTACACCTTGTGGAAGTTCAAAATTACAACTATCCTTGATTCTTATGAGCTTCTGGAGACTGTACTGGGGACTAACGTAGAACCACAGCCTACCCCCGACCCATCAAATCCTAGTGTGATGATTCCTCCGAATGCAGATCTTCTATGAGCTTGGAAATGAAGGAATGCAGATGCATTGTGTGCCTTAGTTACAAGCTATTCTAACAGTGTTCTGACTTTGATTCAGCATACAACCAAAGCGTCAAAGGCTTGGAATATACTAAGGAGTCAGTATGAAACACGAAACCAAACAAGGATTCAAAACTTGGAGAATCAACTAGCAGCGGAGAAGTTTGCTAAAGGAGAGACGGTTGAAGCATTCATCACTCGGATTAAGAATCTGCGTGACCAGATGGCTGGCGCTGGGATACAAAAGACTAGCAAAGAGCTAGCTCGGAGGTGTCTTCGAATTTGTCCACAAAAGTTTGATGGACTAGTAACTGCCCTTAATACTTAGGTGAGACGTCAAGCTTTGACTTTTGAGGAGTTTTGTGCATTATTGATGGAGGAGGAGTTGAGGCTGAAAGCCCCAGAAGGAAGCAATAATGGAGATGTTGCATTCTCTGCCAATGCAAAAGGCAAAGGTGGTTCCTCCACCAAAAATGATGGTGAGACAAAAAGAAGAAGGGTGGAAAGAAGAAGTTTCAAGGAGAGTGCTTCTACTGCAAGAAGAAAGGACATACAATTGTAGATTGTCATGTCAAGAAGGCAGATGAAAAGAATGATATCCTTAAAAGTAAGGGGAAAGAGACAGCCAATACGGCTGAAGCAGAGCTGGAATTATTCATGGCGACCATTGAGGAAGTGTGCTCCTCGGCGCAAGAAGAATCTACCACTGACTCATGGGTGTTGGATAGTGGGGCCTCCCGTCACATGACCAACAAGAAAGGTCTATACAGTTCTATGCAGCCTCTACAAGCATCCATCACTGTGATGGTTGGAAATGATGCTAAATGCCCTGCTACGGGCACAGGTACTATTTCTTTTGTTGCTACAAATGGTGAAGTCAAAAAGCTTTCAAATGTGTTGTATGTTCCCGAAATCAAGAGAAATTTGTTATCAGTTTTACTGCCATAACTGATCTTGGTCATGAAGTGAGGTTCAAGAAGATAGATGCAGAAATTCTTGATAGTACTGGCACAATTGTTGGCAAAGGAGAAATTTGTTATCAGTTTTACTGCCATAACTGATCTTGGTCATGAAGTGAGGTTCAAGAAGACATGCAGAAATTCTTGATAGTGCTGGCACAATTGTTGGCAAAGGAGAAAGAAGGAACAACCTGTATGAGCTAAGTGCTCTTACAGTCACCGCTGGAGTGGGTACAAGTAAGCTTTGGCATGAAAGGTTTGGACACATCGGATTTGCAGTGTTGAAGGAGATGCAAAAGCAAGGTATGGTTGCTCACCTACCTACAATAACTGAATTGAAGGAACCATGTGAAGCTTGTATGATGGGCAAGCAACAGAGAAAGGCATTTCCACAAGAAAGCAAGAATAGAGCACAGGCTCCTCTAGAGTTAATGCATGCTGACTTGTGTGGTAAGATGCCTACACAGGCCTTGGGGGGATCTTCTTATTTTATGTTGATTTTCGATGACTACAGTATGAAGATGTGAGTGTACTTCCTTCGTGATAAGGCTCAAGCTTTTGGTAAGTTTAAAGAATGGCTAAAACTTGTTGAGAATGAAACAGGGAAAAGTGTGAAGAAATTTAGAATAGATGGTGGTGGTGAGTTCAACTCAAAGGAGTTTGAAGGCTTTTGCAAGAGCAAAGGGATCAAGCGTCAATTGACGACGCCTCACACACCTCAGCAGAATGGTGTTGTGGAACGCAAGAATCGCACCATTGTGGAGATGGCAAGATCCATGCTAAAGGGCAAAGGATTGCCTAACCATTTTTGGGCTGAAACTATTAATACTACAGCCTACATTCTAAATCGGAGCTACACAAAGGCTCTCAAGGGAAAAACACCTTATGAGTCTTACATTGGTAAGAAACCATCTATCTCCCATTTCAGAATTTTTGGATGTGAATGTTATGCACATGTTCCAGATGAGAAGAGAAACAAGTTAAAACCAAAAAATAGAAAATGTATCTTCTTGGGTTATAGTGATGAGTAGAAGGCTTACAAATTATATGACCAAGAGGAAAAGAAGATCATCGCGAGCCGTGATGTGGTGTTCAAGGAGGAGCCACATACAGTGGAGGAGGAGAAGGCAAGTTCTTCCACTTTATCATCAAGCGAAGAAGTAGTCCAGTATGAACCTGTCCCGAGAGCTATCCCTATCCTTAAGGAGGAGGAAGCATCTGTTGAGATATCGAGCTCCACTCGTGATATGCCAGGGTGACCGTTGTGCATTTATGTCACCGACTTGTCAGTTTTGCAGATGCAGTTGGTACACCGCCCATGAATAATAGCTACATGATAGCTATCCTTATCTACTCTAGTTCGTGGCTCAGTTAGTATGCCACCTTAGTTAGTTGAGTTTGGTTTGAGACCCATATATAGGGTTCTTCTATTTCCTTGTACTAGAGTTTTTTTGGCTTACACAACTAAGAAGAGGAAAACTGTTTTCAGCCTCCACCTGTGTGTGTATTCCCTCATTGTGCAAGCAAGAAAGCTACAAGTGAGACTCCTTCCTTCTCTCCCACAATCTTGACATGGTATCAGAGCCTTGTTCGTGGTAAGGAGCTCAAGAAAGCAAGCCAAGCTCGCAGTGTTCTGGTAAGAGGAGCAGTGTTGCTTTCATTTTCTGTTTTGGGAGCAGATCTATGCAAGTAGCACAGCTGGAAATTGCAAGAGTGCATTGTCTCAGGTTCAGACGCCCTTCGCGGTGAGGCAAGAGGGCAGTACATGCTGCGGGAGAGGGCTTTAGCCCCATGGCGACCCTATTTTTTTGATTTGAGGCCATTTCGGGGCCTGTTTTGGAGGCGAAAGTTTTCTGCACGCACTCAAGAAAAGGCCCAGTTTTATGCTATGCGACCACTGTTCTACAGTTTTGCAGATTTGCCCTTGTGAGGCTGAAGCTGTGTTCTCTGCAGTGACACAATTTTTTGCAGTATTCTATAATGGCGTCTGATTCTCTTTCACAGATTATAACTGAAAAGCTTGACAAGAACAACTTCTAAGCATGGAAGTTTAGAATGACGAATTTCCTTATGGGAAAAGGATATTGGGAATTTGTTGCAGGAAATGAAGAAGAACCAGTTCTTCCTGATGTTCCCAATCAACAGCAAATGCAGGCATTCAAAGCATGGCATGAGAGAGCCAGGAAAGTTATGTACTGGCTGTCTATCAGTATTTCACACTCTATGATTGTGCATATTCAGGATGCAAGTACACCAAAGGAGGCATGGGATACTTTGTCAAAAATATATAGCACAAATACGCAAGCTAGAAAAATGCAACTCAAGCAAGAGTTGCATAATGTGCAAAGAGAAAATATGAGCATCAATGACTACCACATGAAGGTGAAGAAGATTGCAGATGCACTTGCTTCCATTGGGTCGCCAGTGGAAGATGATGATTTAGTTTATGTGACCTTGAATGGTCTAGGAAAGGATTATGCACAGTTCCGAACATCCATTTCCATCCGTGAAAGATTTCCTGATTTTGAGAAGTTGATTGCTCTTCTAATTTCTGAGGAGCAGAGAAATGGTGGTGCACCTTCTTCAGGAGGAACTTCAAAAGAAGCTGTCTTCTACTCAAATGCTAGAAGAGGTAGAGGCAGAGGTAGAGGAGGCCGATTTAGAGGCCGTGGTAGAAATCAGAATATGCAGCAAACTCAAGAAAACCAGTCCTATGGAGGAGGACGTGGTAACTCCAGAGGTAGGGGGAGCCAAAGAGGTCGTGGTGGATGGCAAAGAGGCCAAAATGCAAATAGCAATGTTGAATGCTACTACTGTGGTAAAATGGGTCATATGGCTAAAGACTGCTATAAAAAGCAGAATGACATCATGAATGGAAAATTGCAATAAGGAAATTATGCATCTTCTAGTAGACAAGGTGATGACAGAAATGAGCATATGTTTATGGTGCAGCACATGAACAATTCTATGACAAGTGCAGAAGAAAGCAATGATGTGTGGTATGTTGACTCAGGTGCATCAAACCACATGACAGGTCATGCAGAATGGATGGAGAATGCAAGGAAAATGAAAAAACCAGGATTTGTGGAGACCGGTGATGATACTGCACATCCTATTGTGCAGATTGGAAAAATTCATTTGTCTATGCAGGATGGGAAAAAGAAATACCTGTCCGATGTATTTCATGTCCCGAATATCACCAAGAATCTGGTTTCTGTTGGTCAAATGGTTGAGCAGGGCTTGCAGGTCAGATTTAATCCTCATGGATGCTTTGTTGAGGATATGAAAAATAAAGGTCGCTTGATAGCAAAAGGAAAGAAGAAGGGCAGAATGTTTACGTTGGATGCAGACATGCCTGAATTGAGTGCAGCAATGTTTGCACATGGGACCGGTGTAGTTGCAGATATTGATATCTAGCATAAACGCATTGGTCATGTTAATGTACAGCGACTTAAATCAATGCAGGTCCAAAATATTGTTGCAGGATTGCCTAAATTCAAGGTTGCAGAAATGCATAAGGTATGTGAAGCCTGTCAATTTGGAAAACAAGCAAGGAAACCATTTCCTAGACATGTTCAAGAGAGTGAGAAGCCATTGGAATTAATCCACTCTGATGTGTGGACTACTAAAGCTGCATCTCTTGGAGACTGTCATTATTTTGTCACTTTTATTGATGACTATAGCAGAAAAGTTTGGGTGTATTTTATGAAAAAGAAAAGTGAAGTTTTTGGGCATTTCAAAACTCTTAAAGCTATGGTTGAAAAAGAAATAGGCCTGCAAATAAAATGCCTAAGGTCAGATGGAGGGGGAGAGTACCTCTCAAATGAGTTTTCAAGGTTCCTGTAGGAGCATAGCATAAAGCAGCAATATTCATGCAGTCATACCCCACAACAAAATGGAATTGCAGAAAGGAAAAACAGGCATATTGGAGAGGTATCTCATGCCATGCTCAACGAAAAAGACTTGCCAGATTTTTACTGGGCTGAAGCAGTTGCTACAGCACTCTATATAATGAACAGGACTCCCACTGCAGCAATACATGGGATGACTCCAGAGGAGAGGTATACTGGTAGGAAACCAGATATTTTTCATTTGAAAATTTTTGGTTGCATTGCCTATGTACATGTGCCAGATGAGTTGAGATCCAAGTTGGATACAAAAGCTGAGAAGTGCATCTTTATTGGTTACTCTCTGCAGCAAAAAGGGTATAGATGTTATAACCCTTCTACTCGTAAGTTTACAGTGAGCAGAGATGTTGTTTTTGATGAGATGAGTAGCTGGTATAAACCAGTAAATGTGATTGATGATGTAGATGCACAAAATGGTAATGCTGCACAGAATTCACAGCAGCAGTCACAAAATATTAGTGGACCTGGAGCGTCCTCTAGTAGTGGTTCACATTCTTTGCCATGGACAGGCAGATTGAGATCAGGAGAATCTTCTCAAAGCAATGCAGATAGTGGTATACAGGTATCACGAAAAGGAAAAGAGAAGGTTGATCAGCCCATGTTTGATGTGAATGCAGGTCACTCTTATGTGGATGGTGAATCCAGTGGCTCAGAACAGAGCATTGATGATGAGTTGGGTATTCCTTCTATTGTTACACCTGGAGTAAGAAAGACCAGGGATGTTTTGAGAGCACCTGGGAGAGAACCTATTTTGCGCAGGTCTACGAGAGCTAGGTATCCTGTGGATAGGCTGAAATATGATGGATTTATAGCCATTCACTATGCATATATGGTCAAAGTGATACACGAACCAGAACCCACTTCTTTTGAGCAAGCCATGGGAAAAGAGAAATGGGAGAAAGCCATGGATGAAGAAATGGATGCCTTGGAAGCAAATGCTACATGGGAATTGGTACCTTTGCCTAAAGGTAAGAATGCAATTGGCTGTAAGTGGGCTTATAAGGTGAAGCACAATGCAGATGGTTCTGTGAACAGATACAAGGCAAGATTAGTAGTCAAGGGGTATACACAAACATATGGCATTGAGTATGAAGAAACATTCAGTCCGGTTGCAAGGATGGCAACTGTAAGACCAGTCATTGATATGGCTGCATCAAAGGGATAGTCTTTACATCAGATGGATGTAAAGAATGCCTTCTTGCATGGTGATTTGCAAGAAGAGGTCTATATGGAGCAGCCACCAGGTTATGTGCATGCTGTTCATCCTCAGTTTGTTTGCAGGTTGAAGAAAGCCTTGTATGGCTTGAAGCAAGCACCTAGAGCATGGTCTGACAAGATAGGATAGTATCTTGTCACCATTGGCTTTCAGATTTCCAAGGCAGATTTCTCACTTTATGTGAGAAAAACAGAGAAAGGTATTATGCTACTTGTCATTTATGTTGATGATTTGATTATGACAGGTGACAGTGATGAAGATATCCTTCATGTGAAAATGCTATTGAATCAGAAGTTTGAGATGAAGGATTTGGGAGAGTTGCATTATTTCTTGGGCATTGAGGTGATTAGATCACCAAGTGGGATACAGCTCTTGCAGAGGCAGTATGGATTGGACATGCTGTCCAAATATGGGATGACATGCTGTAAGCCTATTTCAGTTCCTTTGGAGCAGAATGTGAAGCTGAGCGCAGATGCAGGTGAGCTTCTGGAAGACTCTACTATGTACAGACGCATAGTAGAAAGCTTGATTTATATGACTATTACCACGCCAGATTTGAGCTATGCTGTTGGATTGGTAAGTTAGTTTATGCAGGCTCCAAGGAAACCACATTTGGATGCGGCTAGACGCATACTCAGGTATGTGAAGTCCACATTGCAGTATGGACTATTTTATGAGACTGGGATTCAGATACAATTGCATGGATACACTGATGCTGATTGGGCTGGTAGCATTTCTGATAGACGATCTACCAGTGGATATGTGTTCTCTTTTGGGAGTGCTGCAGTCACTTGGAGCAGCAAGAAACAGCCTACAGTTGCCTTGTCCAGCACAGAGGCTGAGTACAGGGGTGCAGCAATGGCTGCATGTGAGGTAGCTTGGTTGCATAAGCTACTTTATGATATGCATCAGCCTACAGATAGGCTAGTTGTCATTTATTGTGACAACATGAGTAGTATACACTTGGCAAATAACCCAGTCTATCATGCTAGAACAAAGCACATTGAGGTGCATTATCATTATGTGCGGGAGAGGGTTTTACTAGGTCTTATTGATCTAGTTTATGTCAGCACAGAGGATCAAGTAGCTGACATATTTACGAAGGCATTGGGCGCAGAGAAGCTGCGCAAGTTCAGAGACCTTCTTGGTGTGCAGGAATTGGGATTGAGCTCGAGGGGGAGTGTTGAGATATCGAGCTCCACTCGTGATATGCCAGGGTGACCGTTGTGCATTTATGTCACCGACTTGTTAGTTGCAGATGCGGTTGGTACACCGCCCATGAATAATAGCTACATGATAGCTATCCTTATCTACTCTAGTTCGTGGCTCAGTTAGTATGCCACCTTAGTAGTTGAGTTTGGTTTGAGACCTATATATAGGGTTCTTCTATTTCCTTGTACTAGAGTTTTTTTGGCTTACACAACTAAGAAGAGGAAAACTGTTTTCAGCCTCCACCTGTGTGTGTATTCCCCCATTATGCAAGTAAGAAAGCTACAAGTGAGACTCCTTCCTTCTCTCCCACAATCTTGACAGCATCATCTTCAGATGATGAGAAAAAAGTTCACCAACCTGACATCACTCCACCAGAACAGCCATTGCCGTGCTAGGTGAAGCAGCTCTATGAGCACAATAATCCTATGCATGCATCTGTTGAGGAGAAGGCAGACAGACCAAGGAGGTCTCAGAGAATAGAGGAGCAAAGGAGGGCTTTTGCTCACATAGTCAATATGGCCTTGATGGTTGAGATTATGAGAGAAGTAAAGGAGCCAATTGACTTAGAAGAAGCACTTGCAGATCCATCATGGAAGGCTGCTATGCAGGCGGAGTATGACAACATAATGAAGAATGACACTTGGGAGCTAGTGGATCGACCAACAAAGTGGAAGGTTATTGGCACCAAGTGGATCTGGAAGGTAAAGTACAAGGCTGATGGTACCTTAGAAAAGTACAAAGCTAGATTGGTTGCCCAAGGATTTTCACAAAGCTAGACTGGTTGCCAAAATGACCACTATTCGCACGGTACTTGCAGTGGCTGCCCACAAGAAGTGTCCAGTGTACCAAATGGATATTGAGTCAACGTTCTTAAATGGTGACCTCAAGGAGGAGGTGTACGTGGCTCAACCACCAGGGTTTGAGGCCCCCCATTCTGAGAACAAAGTGTGTAAGCTGAAGAAGGCATTATATGGGTTGAAACAAGCCCCCAGAGCATGGTACCAACAGATAGATAAGTTCTTTTTAAACCCAAACTTCAAAAGATGTGCCTCAGATGCTAACTTGTATGTTTACAAGGATGGTAAAAAGTCTATACTGATTGTCCTATATGTGGACGACCTTCTTATTACAGGTGACTATGAAGATATGATCAACCAAACTCGAAAGGCTTTGAGTTCTAAGTTTGAAATGACAAACTTGGGCTTGCTACACTATTGTTTGGGGATTGAAGTCTGCAAGAGCCAGGAAAGATCTTCATCTCTCAAAAGAAGTATGCATGGGAGATCTTGAAGGCATTTGGCATGACCAAGTGCAAGGAGATAGCTACACCTATGGAGGTGAATGCAAAGTTATCCGTCGAGGATACATCAGCACTAGCAGACATTGGGAGGTATAGGAGGTTGGTCGACAGTCTGATCTACTTGTGTAACACCAGACCAGATATCAGTTTTGCTGTTGGTGTTTTGAGCAGGTTCTCAAACAAACCTCATGAGAGTCATTGGAAGGCTGGGATGCGGGTGCTCAGATACTTGAAGAAAACTCTTGACTATGGTATCACATATAGTTTCAGAAATTCTCTTGTGGGGAACTGTGACTCAGATTGGGCAGGAGACAGTGATTCCAGGAAGTCAGTTTCTGGTTATTGTTTCTCTTTGGGTTCAGGAAATTTCTCTTGGATTAGTAAGAAGCAGCCAACAGTGGCATTGTCTTCTACCGAAGCAGAGTACAAGGCATCTTGTTTTGTTGCATGTGAAGCAGTATGGTTGAGAAGGATTCTATGACATATGGGAGTGTAGGATGAAGAACCAACTATGCTGAGATGTGACAATCAGAGTTGCATCGCCATTGCCAAAAATCCAGTGTTTCATGCACGCACCAAACATATAGAGATCCAGCATCACTATGTGCGTGATTTGATGGAGGATGGGATAGTGGAACTGGTCTACTGTCCAACAGAGGAGAATGGAGCGGATATCTTCACCAAATCACTTATGAAGGATCTACTTCAAGTTCATCTTCAGAGACTCGGCATTGGGCCGAGGAGATAGTTCACCTATGGGTGGACATTGAGGGGGGGTGTTAGATATGATTAATGCCCCACCCTCATTAGGTGCTACCAATGATCCATGGTGCTCAAAGTTGTAAGGCCTCCATTATGAGGAGAAGCCAAATGCCCGACATTGGTTGAGTCCTAACTTGTATATCAGATGAGGCCTATGTGACCGGATGGCAAAAAGGTGACCGTTGTGGGTCTAATCTTTGGGTTAGACAGAGTGGTTAAGGGGTACCAACTCAAGGCGCATTGCATCAAGTTGCGGGGTAAGGGAGTTAAAAGGGGCCCCTATTGTGGGGTTCGGGGGCCACGGAAGCGGCCCCTAGCTAGGGGGTCCCATGGGGGCCAGCGGCCCCCCTAGCGGGGGTCCGGGGGCAGTGCCCGTGGCCCGATGGTAAAGGGAATATTCACTGGCCAACTACTGGAGGCTTATATGGTAGGTCGATCAGGCCAACCTCACGGCCTTCGCAGGCTATAAAAGCTAAACCCCTTCACAGCCATTGAACACTCATCTTTCACCCAGTCAGAGTTGTTGTTGTAGCTAGCTTTAAGCTCTTCACCTATCTTCTATCTAGATCGCCATCTAAGCTTCACACAGTGAAAGCGCACGGGTGGACAGAGCCATCTTTGTATCAGTTGTTTGGAGTTAAAGAATTTACTGATTCTCCTCTTATCTATTGTGTACTCTCTATCTCTATCTCAGATTTTGTTCGCTGTGCCGTGTAATATTTTACAAAACAGTGCATAACCGACTATACTAATTGACTAGTGCTATGTCAGCTATAGGTAGGTGTAACAAACTAAATATAATAAGTGATAAGCTAGTGGCCATGTGAGTATCATAATGACCACCAACGTGCTAAGTGTAGACGTGCAGACTCATCTAGCCAAGCGGTCCATCATCAATGTCCGCACATGTTGAGCTTGCCATCTCAACACTCCCCCTCAAGCTCAACTCTATCTCTGCAACTCCAAGTAAGCTTCGAAACTTTCAAAGCTTCTCTGCACCCAATGCCTTTGTTAAAATGTCAGTTATCTGATCTTGTGTGCTGATATATACCAAGTCAATCTCTCCTGCAAGTACCTTCTCTCTCAGGAAGTGGTAGTGCACCTCAATGTGTTTTGTCATAGCATGGAACACTGGATTCCTAGCTAGATGTATGCTACTCATGTTGTCACAATGAATGACAACTGGACCATCTCCCTGCACATCCAAGTCACCTAATAACTTTTGCAACCATACCACCTCACATGCTGCCATAGCAACACCTCTATACTCAGCCTCTGTACTCGATAAAGCAACTGTAGGTTGCATTTTGCTGCTCCATGTAACTGTTGCACTACTAAGGAAAAACATGAATCCACTTGTAGATCTTCTGTCTGACATGCTACCAGCCCAATCTGCATCTGTGTATCCAAAGACCTATACGTCCTTACCTATCTCATTAAAAAGTCCATAATGTAAAGTGGAGTTCACATACCTTAATATACGTCTAACTGTATCCAAATGAGGCTTTCTAGGCATCTGCATAAACTGACTGACAAGGCCAACATCATAGCTCAAGTTTGGCCTTGTGATAGTCATGTAAATCAAACTCCCTACTATCCTCTTAAACATAGTAGGGTCTTCTATCTCATCTCCAACATCGGCACTCAACTTCACATTTTGCTCCAATGGTACTGAAAGAGGCTTACCAGCTGTCATACCATACTTGGATAACATATCCAGGTCATACTGCCTTTGGGATAGCCATATACCATCATCACATCTGATCATCTCAATACTAAGAAAGTATCTCAACTGACCCAAATCTTTCATCTCAAACTTCTTCTTCAAGAAGTCCTTAACTTCAGCAATCCCATTGTCACTGTCACCTATAATAATCAAGTCATCCACATAGATGACTATGATGACCAACCCTGCATCTCCCTTTCTCACATAAAGTGAGTGATCAGTATCAAAAATACAAAATCCAATATTGACAAGATACTCTCCAATCTTGTCAGACCATGCTCTAGGTGCTTGCTTCAGCACATAGAGCACCTTCTTTAACATGCACACATATGTGGGATGCTCTAAATCCTCATAACCTGCTGGCTGCTCCATATACACTTCTTCTTGCAATTCACCATGTAAGAAGGAATTCTTAACATCCATTTGCTACAAAATCCAACCTTTGGTTGCTGCCAAGGCAATCACACACCTAACAGTTGCCATCCTAGTAACTAGACTGAATGTCTCTTCATAATCTATGCCATATGTTTAAGCATAGCCTTTTGCAACCAGGCTAGCCTTATACCTGCTAACTGAACCATATGCATTATGCTTGAATTTGTAAACCCACTTACAGCCAATAGCTTTCTTACCCTTAGGTAAGGGTACCAAATCCCAAGTCTTATTGGCTTCTAATGCATCCATCTCCTCATCCATTGCTACATCCCAATGAGCATGACCAACAGCATCTTCAAAACAAGTGGCCTCAACATCCTCAATTAGTTTCACCATATAAGCATAATGGTGAGCTGCATAACCTTCAAAACCAAATCTTTTAATAGGGTATCTAACCTTGCTAGATCTGCATACCACCGGATCACTCAATGGAGCCTTTACATTACTATGAGCTCTCTGTACACCTGGTGTCCTGATTGAAGGAATACCAAGCTCATCATCCAAGCTCTCCAAACCACTAGAATGTCCATCCAATCCCAAATGACTGGTAGATGCATCATTACCATCCAACACTTTCTTCTTTCCTTTGTCCTTCCTTGCAGCACTTATAGATCCACCTGAAGATGTGGGGCTACTCCTTAGTCTCCCAGACCATGGGCTCAATATAGGTGTAGTACCAGATGATGTTTCTAGTCCACTAAGACTCCGTGATTCTTGTTTATCTTTCTACACAGCTGTCCTGATCATTATCATTATCCAAAACATCACCAGCACAGGTGTATACCAACTTCTCATCTCATCAAAGATAACATCCCTGCTCACTCTGAACTCACCTGTGTGACAGGGTTATAACAACGATACCCTTTCTGCTCTAAAGAGTATCCAATAAGAAAAAAAAATTATGCCTTTGGATCAAGCTTCTTCCATAGCTCATCTGGCACATGAACGTATGCGACACAACCAAATACCTTCAAGTGCGATACATCAAGCTTCTTGCTAATAAAGCATTCTTTAGGAGTCATCCCATGAACTGCAGTTGTGGGAGTTCTGTTCATAATGTAGACAGCAGTATGGACATCCTCAGACCAAAAATGTTTGGGCATATTCTTTTCATCCATTAATGCTCGTGTAACTTCTGCAATATGCCTATTTTTTCTTTCTACAACACCATTTTGCTGTGGGGTATACCTACAAGTAAAATTTCTCTTTATCCCATTAATCCTCAAGAGGCCACTGAACTCATTAGAGAGGTACTCTCCCCCTCCATCTGATCTCAAGCACTTTACTTTTAAGTTTGTTTCTGTTTCAACAGCTGCCTTAAAAATTTTGAAGTGCTCAAACACATCACTTTTTTCCTTCATAAAGTATACCCATAACTTCCTTGAGCAGTCATCAATAAATGTGACAAAGTATTTACTGCCACCAAGAGATACATTATGTGTAGGCCCCCAAACATCTGTATGCACTACATCAAGTATTTTTCTACTCACTTCTCTGTCATGTGTGAAGGGTTGTCTTGCCTGCTTACCAAATTGGCATGCTTCACAGACTTTATGCAATTCTGCAACTCTAAATGAAGGCAACCCTGTAACCAATCCTCTGGACTGCATTAATTTCAGCCTTTGCACATTTGCCTGTCCAATACATTTATGCCATATTTCAATATCTACAACTACTCCTTTTCCTTTAGCATACATAGCAGCATCCATTGCAAGAATTCCAGCATCTAAGGTGAACATTCGGCCAACCCTACTTCCTTTTGTGACCAACCTACATTTATCATTAAAGTCTTCTACAAAACAACCTTTTGCATTGAATTGGACCTGCAATCCCTACTCTACCATTTGGCCAATAGATACTAGATTCTTTGTAATTGATGGCACATGTAATACATCTATCAGACTCTTTGTCTGGCCATCATACAGGGGAACCTTTCCAATGTGTGAAATTGGGTGGCATGAATCATCACCCGCCTGCACATAACTTGGGTTTTGTAGGTCTTACATCTCTCCAAACCATTCAACATGACTGGTCATATGATTAGATGCACCTAAATCGACATACCATACATCATCATGTGTCCCCTTTCCTGTAACTGCATTCATCATATGCTGCATAACAAAGAGACGCTCATGTTTGTCTTCATTCTGTCATGAAGATGATGCATAGTTTCCTTGTTGCAATTTACCACTACGAATATCATCCTTCTTTGCATAGCAATGGGCTGCAACATGGCCTGTTTTGCCACAATAATGGTAAAAAATAGCAGAATTTCCAGAACCTCTATTCTTCCATCCACCTCTTTCTCTAGAGCTCTCCCTGCCTCTAAAGTTTTCTCTGCCTCTAGAAACCTACATTTCACCAAACTGTTGATTGAACCTATTTTGCTAGTTATCGACAGTACATCCCATACCACGGCCTCTCGTCCCCTTCCTGAACTCGAGTAAAATGCTTGGACCTGTTCACCATTTCGTTCAGACGAATCACCCTGCATATTGATCTCTTGAGTAATCATGAGAGAGATTAGCTCATCAAAACTGGAAATGGCTTCCATACATATATTGAAGTAACAAATGATTTCCATGCCTTCTCATTGTTAAGGCCACTCAGAGTGGATGAAACCAAATCATCATCATCTGGCATTGCATCAATCTCTGCTAAAGCATCTGCAATGCTCCTCACCTTCAACACATACTTATTGAAATACATTTTTCCTTTCTTCAAGGCATTCAACTCTTGCTTGAGTTGAATCTTTCATGCCTGAATATTTACTAAAAACATGCTCTCAAAAAATTGTCCAAGCTACATGTGAAGTTTCTGCATTCCTGATATGTCCCAGCATAGTATTATCAATTACTGCAGATAGCCAGTACATCACCTTTTTGTCTTTCACATTCCACTCTTTCCATGCTTTTAACTCATCTACAGCCAGAGGGATACCCAGCTCTCGCTCCTTTTCTTCACCTGAGACAAACTCATAAAGGCCCTTTCCAGTGAGGAAGTTTGTCATACGGAACTTCCATGAAGGGTAGTTATTCTTGTTGAGCTTCTCAATAATCGGATTTCCACTATTCTCTGCCATTATCACAAACAAGGATATAACATAGCAAGCTAGTCTTCTACAATCTTCCACAACACGTACACAATAATACACCAAGCAACCTTTTTCATTGATTGCTCAATAGTACATGTAATCTACAACCTATTTGCAGATAACCTTATGTTTTCTTCTTGCAAATACCTCAAAATTTATAGATTTGCAATTTGTAACCTGCACACCCACTTTTGGTCAATACAGCTGAAATCACAGTGTACCCTAAAATTGTTGTCCGCAACCTTGCGGTTCTAAAACGGGGCCTGAAATGGCCTCAGATGCCAAAATAACTGCTCACACACCAAATCTCATAGCAATTTGAGATTTTTGCTCAACCCTACTTCCGGTGCCTCCACATGTACTATCCAAGAGAGAGAGTGGAAGAATGGGAGAGCTTCTTACCCATCGCTTGCTTGCTTGAACCTTGCTTCTTCTCCTTCACTTCAGCCTTCAAAATTAGCCTCTCTCAGTGGCGCAGCTCTGATACCATGTCAAGAATCGCATGGTGGGGGGACTTGCTTGAGCTGCTGCACCAAAAACACACATTGCATACACAAGAGGAAGCTCACTCAAGAACACAAGAAGAGAGATGGAGGCCAAAACATTTTCTTGCTGGTTTCTTCTTCTTCTTCCACGCACTATACAATGTACACAAAGTATAGATAAGATACAAAATAAAGGAAAGTGGCTTATAAGTCAAACAATGCATAACTGACTACACTAATCGACTGGTGCTATGTCTTTGCCAGTTGTAGGTAGGTGTAACAAACTAAGTATAATAAGTGATAAGTTAGTGGCCATGTGAGTATCATAATGACCACGAACGTGCTAAATGTAGATGTGTGGACTCATCTAGCTAGGCGGTCCATCATCGATGTCCGCACATGTTGAGCTTGCCATCTCAACATCATTCACTTTTCAACTTTATATACAAAACCCTAAATCCCTTTTGGGCGGTCATCCTCTTATCCCCTTTTTTACATGGCCGGCCGTGGCCTAGGCCCTTTTTCCCATTGTCCTCCTATCCTCCTAGCTTCCTTTACACCGCCCGTCTACATTTACAAATTGCACGGTTGAGAGCTCGGTGCTCCTCAAATTAAACCATGATCCGCTTGCACTCTTTTACAAAAGTATTGACTTGCACTTTTCATTGTGCGCTTTTTTTCTTAATTAGGACTTTTCCGCACTTCTTGTGTTTCCAAAATTTTCTTAGCGTGCCTTCGTCTTCTGTTCCACTTTGCCTTGGCCTTTGTCTTCTGCTTTAGCTTTTCTAGATTTTCCACCTTGTTCGTCTGACAGTTAACGGTTAATATCTACATTCTCAGCCCGAAGTGAATATTCTCTTGGAGCTTCAAACTAGGCTTTTAACTTGTCAATAGGTGTTGCTAGATGCTCTTGAAACAATCCAGCCGACTGGCCCCAGAGCTCCTTGATGTATTCAAACACCTCTGACCTCAATGAATCTGCATCTGCATCAGCCAACAATACCCCGATTACTCCTTGCCCATCCAAGGTAGCTTTCTCCAACTCCACCAAGGGCATCAATTGATTCATCAAGAAGTTGTTATCTAAAATGAGTTGAACAATCCTATCCTCCACTTCTTGAAACTGCTTCTCTATTGCCATCTTCAAACCATTCGCCCAACTTCTAAAATCAAGCGCTACTATAATTCTACATAGCGACTCTGACTCTCTACTTTCGCATGAACTAAGGCCTCCTAAAAAGCTTTTCCATCATCCATCAGCTCCTCCACTTTATCATGCAACCTCTTAATCTCTATTTCCATCATGTCGACCTTCTGATCATCCCCGTTCTGTTTCTTCAAAGTGAGAATCATAGTATCTTGATTGCAAATAAACTATTTCAAATTTGATAAACTTTGAACTGCATCTTGAATAGAAAACATTCTGACTGCCCTCAAACTATATTCCTATGAGAATGGATTTTTCTTAATTGCCTGCGTGATTGGAGTCTGCTCTCTCCCAGCTTCCATGCAAACAAAGTGATTTTTTTGTTACGGGATTCCAATCTTGGCACCATTGGCTGTTGAGGAAACAATGGTATCTTTGCTGCTTCTTTCTTATTAAGAGTCATTCCCTCCTGATTCTTTAAGCCATGCCCCACTCCGCTTGTTGACTTATCAAAGGACATTGTCTCCAATATCAACTTCCTCTTCTTGAACTCACTTGCATTCCCCTGCTAGATCTTCCCACAATACTAGATGGTGATACCAATGGTAGTAATGGGACCTGCAACATATGAAAGAATAAGGTTGCCAAGTAAGGTGATACATTTGCAATAGAAGGGGATCTCCTCTTGTCCTTCAGCTTTGTCAACTACATCTTGTCAAAAATGAAAGTCGCCCAATCTATCTTTGACCCTCTCTCTGCATGATACATAGGTACAAAAGCCTCTTTGGACATGTAGGCTGTGATTGCCAGTAGACAATTGCCAACACAAAAACTTTGTCTAAATACCAAAACACGTGAACACTACAGGGTTTGTCACAATCATGCACCATGTAATAAGACCTTGTGCCTTTCGGCACTTTGAACTCCACCTTCATGACAACGTCACTGATCTTCTTCACCTTCCACCCTAGGCAATAAGGCACTTTGAACACCTCTGCTACCAACTACGATATTACTTCCTTTTCATCTGCAATGAATCTTGCATTATTTCTAAGGTACTTGAGCTGCTTCTCTGCATACTCATTCTTCTCTCAAAGCTCCCATGGCAAACATGCATAATCATATAGCTCGATTTGTCATAGCCAAACCTCTGTCTCTCTATCCATCACATAAAACTTTTCATCCACTCTGATTTCTTCTACAGCATCTCCACCAAAGTATGCTTCCTTGCTTTCTTTGACACAGTGCAGGCTCTCTCACCTAGGGCGTAAGATCTCCTCCATCGGTGTCTTCATGGACCTTATGTGCATCATAGACTCACTATTGAGCTCTTGCATGCTAGCATGCTGCTTTTCTTCATGCTGCTCGAGAACATGGTGAGTTGAAGTCTAGAAAGCTCACGCACAACTGATTTGATGGCCTACACAGAGGGTACCATATGCCTCCATGAAAATTTAGCATAAGGCATCACCTCTTTAGGTGGGTTGCACAAATGATGATGAGCCTTCAAGAGCATACTGAACTTAAGTCCCTTCGCACATGTGACCCATGTATTTAAACTTTCTATAATTTTACTCTGCACTCCAATTTGGTGACATCCCCTCCTCTAACAAAATTGCTCCATAACTCCACAATATGAACACCAATAGCACTCTTCAACAATCTACAGTCCGCATTCGATCCGCATTCTGCAACAACTCCTCAAGCATGTGCCATCACTTTTGTCTTGACAAATAGTCACGTCCCCCGAATTGTCTACTAAGACCTCTAGCGCAACATCTACCCATTTGACTACTATTTCTTCAGCTTTATTCACATCCAATGAGGAGTTTCAGGAACCTTCCCATTAAAAAAAATTTCAACCGGAATCCATTTACCAGCTTCAAAAGCAACAATGGCCACCACAAACCTGCTTGCATAATCTTTCTTCCTGTAATTTCACCTGAAAAATGTTCTCCAGTTGTTCCATGATGTGCTTCCTGTAAAACCACCTGTTGCTCCTCATCCAGCACACATCTTCCAATTATTTGATCTGCTTCTTTCTTATACAATGCTCCAACAATTATTAAGAATGGCCTACTCTGCAAGGCAAACTTCTTCTTCTGGTATGTTGACATATCACAAGGCAACACTCCATCTATCAAAAACTGCACCATTTGGTCATTCCAATTGTCAAAAGCTTTCCCTTGTATTTGAAACAATTCTGCATCTGGAAGCTGATCTGACACTCTAGGTGCCTCTTACACATGCTCCAATCTGCTAAGATAATATGCCACTTCATGTTTGTTGCCTAGTGTTTGCAACACTGTATAATCAAATTCTTGTAACAAAAGCATCCATTTGGCAAGTCGACCTTCTAGCTTTGGTTTCTTCACCAAGAAAATGAGCGCTTAATGATCCACATGAAATATCACTTTATTCCCTAGAAAATAATGCTTGAACTTTTCCAATGCAAAAATCATCCCCAAAGCTTCTCTTTTCTTGCATTCTCTAGCTTCAAATCCGTCATACACCGGTCTGAACCATCCTTGGATCTTTTCTTGCATCAAAACTGCTCCGATCGTCATATCCGAGGCATCCACAAACACAAGAAATGGTAGCTGCCAATGTGGTGGTTGGATGATAGGGGAAACCACAAGCATCTTTTTCATAATCTGAAATGCCTTCTCCTGAGCATCTCCCCACACAAACTCAACATCTTTCTTTGTTGGATGCATCAAAGGTGAGTTGACATCTGCCAAATATTGCAAATACTGGTTATGCCACTTTATTTTCCCCATGAATCTTGACATTGCCTTCAAGTTGTCAAGGGCTACTACCTTCTAGATTGCACTTATCTTGTCAGAGTCAATTGACATCCCTTCCTGTGAGATGATATGACCCAACAATTTCGCTCTCTGCACTGCAATTGCACACTTGTAAGGTTTCAATGACATCTAAAGCATTTTGCATCTCTCCAAACATTTGCTAAGATACTCCAACTGTTTTTCCTTTGCTTCAAACACATAAAAGTCATCCATAAAAATCCGCATGGAATCCATTAGGAACGGCTCAAAAGTTTTGAAAGCTGCTTTAGAAAATGATGGTGGTCCATTCTTCAATCCAAAGCTCATCACTATGTATGCAAATTCTCCCCATTTAGTTATAAATGACATCTTGGTGACATCCTCTTCTGCCATCCGTATCTGATTGTATCTTGAAAATCCATCAAGAAAGTTTTACATCTCATGCCCGGTGACGACATCATCCAAAATTGAATCCACAAATGGAAATGGAAATGGATGTGCGATTGTTGCTATATTTAGCTTCTTATAATCCACACACTTAAATTTTCTCTGACTTCTTTGGAACAAGCACTATCAGTGACAGTTGACAGCCATTTTTCCTAATCTATTGGGACAATGAAACCCACTTGCAACCTAACTCCTCCTTCACTTGCTTTGCATAATTTGGATTCATCCTATAACATTGCTGAATCATTGACTTTGACAACTTTTGGGCTAACTTCAGATCCCAAATTCAAATCTTGCAAATCATCCTCTTTGACCTGTGAAACCTTTTCCATTAGCCTGTCATACAAGAACTCAGCTCTGGTTATTGCCTCCTTTGGTGCAACCTCCCCTTTTGCACATTCCAAATCCTCCTTCAGCTTTAACTGATGAGAAACTGTTGACTCATGAGTCGAATTCTGCTCTACATCCACATCCTCTAATTTACCAGATGACTCCTTAACTGACTTCTCAGATTCCTCCTAACAAACATATTTTTGCACGATCCTTTCTACATCAACTTCAAACACTAGTACCACACTGGGATTGGCATCTAGAAAACATGCTTCCTCCTCATCTTCAACATCCTCAACTAAATTAATAGTCTTGGCCATCATTGGCTTTATTGATGTTGGCAATCTCTTCATAGATGTCATTGGAATCCTTACTAAATTCTTTCCTTTCTTTAAAACCACTTCATTTTGTTCCCAATCCTACTCAAGCTTTGCTAATTTAAACCAGGGTCTTCCCAATAGCATTGAATAAGCATTACATGCATTTTTCAAATCAACAAAATTTTCTTGAAATAACAACCCATGCACTTTGAGGGTTTTCCCTCTCATCATCCCTATTGGTTGCACTCTTCGCTGGTCCGCCATCCATACTTGAAATGGTGTCAGTTCAAGCTTCATGTTTGCTATCTTTGAAAATTCAGCCTCTGCCAAAATATTTACTCCAGATCCCCCATCTAACAAAACATCTGAAAATGTGCCACCATCAAACTCAAGCTTAATAGTTGGAATGTTAAAATCAACATCATTAGGATAGATCTTATAGCTTCCAACATTCTCCTTCAATCCACTCTAAATATTTGTGTAATATTTTCACACGAAATATTAATGATCCTAGATCCCACACATCCCATGCAAGAGAAACTTAAAGTAATCTCCCGCAACAGTAAAATTTTGGGCTAAGTTCTCCCTCCACATGCACTACAAAACTCCAGCCCACGTTGTGCATAAGAGGCCATGGCTCAAAAGCCGTAGGCCTACGCGGGAACACCCCTTCAAGGGGGAAAAAGAGATCATGGATAAAGTTTTGGCAATTTTTTTAATTAGAACTCCCCTCCCCTTTAATTGTTGCATGGCGGGGAGGGGGAGAGTGGGAGTATGAGATGTGTGGAGTAGGAGAGCATGGGAAGGAGGGCATGTAGATTACCACATGTGTGGCTACCCTCCCCCCCCTTAGTACTATAAAAACACCCTCTCCCCAAGCTAGAGGAGAGAGGAGAGGGAGGATTTGACGTGTTGCTACTGCCGCCTGAGGACATGCCCACCGCCGTTCGTCAGCTGGCTGCCACCGTTTGCCCACACCGCCTGGCCGCCGCTGCACTGCCGTCATCAGCACCACCACCATCATCATCATAATTGTCTTCATCATCATCTTCACCTCCATCTTCATCCTCCCAATCATTTTCTCTCTCTACGTCATATGTGACAGAAGCTTAGAAGCTTCTAATTAGAAGCTTCTATTAAGGCTTCCATAAGCCTTGTTCTCCCATGCCTTCCCCGATTTTTAAAAACCGGTCTTGCAAGGCCCAAGTTCTGCGTGGGGGGGGGGGGATTATCGGCCTAGTAGGTAGTTTTGGAGATCGGGAAAAAGGTCAAGGAGAGTTCGTGGAGTCCAAGTCCACTGCGCCAATGGCTCCTAAGCAAAAGGCGAGAGGAGCACACGCGGGAGCTTCCACCCCGAGTACGCGAGTGGACAACGCCCCAAATCTTAATGCCCAGGTTCCAATAAGTTTCTTGCATGAAAGGATGCATTTAAGCATGTCTTTAATTCACGTAGGCAAGTTTGAATACATTGGAAAATTTATATACTCGCATCGAATTACCAAGTAAGTTGCATGACGAGTACTTGCATGGTCATGGTAGTTGCATTCTTGAATGCATATTGCACAAGTTAAAAGGTGGATTTGTCTAAAGGCATCCTTGTTGCCTCACAAAAAGAACAGCGCATATAACACATAATGCACTTAGGCAATAATTTCCTAGTTGTGACTCGTGCATAAGATAATCTTAGGTGCCCATTGAATGATGTCCAAATAGTCGCAAGGCATGGAAAGGAATTATAAACTTTGCAAATTGCATGCAAAAATGGTTGCATTTTAGGTCAGATTAAGTGCTAAAAGAAGGATTAAGTCAATGATGGACTCATAGCATTCGCTCAAGTGTGGAGTTCTTTATCAAAGTTTGAATGCATCTCATTAAAAATATTAAAACTTTGATTTCGTTGCATCAACGTAGGGTTTATAAGAGTTAGCTCTGAATTGTCAATCATTATAGTTTAGGGCAAGAAAAAGTAACGTTCATTGTAGATCTTATAGCTGCATAGAAGGAAAAGGTTTATAGTCTTGAAATTGCAAATTTGCATGGAATGATACATCGCATACACCTTGCAATTCCTTGCATCTTTTAGGGGAAAGTACTTGCAAATTTGGAAGAATGTATTTGCATCCTTAAAAGAAAGATCATCTTAAATCCTGGGTTGGTTAGTACAATTAAGTAATTTGTGTATAATTGAATACCTTACATGAGAACCATAAAGGTATGAGTAGTTGGTGTATGACGATCACCTCAATATGCTAGGTAGAGTTAAGCCACGATAAAATTCTGCCTAGTATCGCACTTGGGATGCTGACATAATACTTCCAATCTTAAAGGTCCTACCCACATTCATGGAATGTTAGGGTTAGCTAAACGCCCATGCAAGAATGATCTAGGGTTCTCACCCTAAGGATCAATTGACCAAATACTAAACCTCCGTATGAATTTAGGATCCCTAAGGAAAAAGCGTTGTCAGCCTAGTAGGTTTAGGGTTGGATTGGGTCAATAGGACTCCCAAACCCTATATCTTGGTCAAAGGTATTCTTGACCAAGGAATACTGTGTGATGGGAGAAATAATCCCACAAGTTAGGTGCGACACTTATCTCATGCATCAAGTTGCAACGTTGCATAGTTTTGTGTCTAAATCACAAAGTAGTATTGCCACTCCTTAGAGAACAAGGTTGGCGAGTTCTAAGTACAAGTCTAATTTTCTAGAGGATGAGTAGTCATCCTGCTACATCACCCTTCCTTGGGGTGGATTTGCCAAGTTAGGGAAGATACGAATTTGCCAAGAAGACACTTAACCAACCAAGTTAGGGCGACGAGGTTGCCTAGGAATTATTGTCTATAATTTAAGAAAATCTAAGGTGGAAACAATTTGGGTCAAAAGGGTATAAACCTTAACCCAAGGATAAAGGGTAAACAAGCAACTTAGCTTACAAAACCCTTGGGATCTTGCCAAGTCACAATTGATCCCGGATCGAATGCTGGATGTATTCGGAGAGAAGGATTCACACCTTAGCAGTTGGCCGTATAAACGACCACTGGAGTTCTTGTGTTTGTACACTTAGGAGCACTGTTTGTTCTTCTTTGATCAAGGAACTAATGCTAGAAAATAACTAATGCTTCAGGCTGAAAGCCTGGAGGGAGAGGTAGCATCAGTTACCCCTGACTATCTCTCTGACCCTATCCAAGGGGGTTGTTAGCCCTGCTGGGTACGTGGACTGAACCTACCGCGAGAGATCTCTCAGTGGGTGCTACTTGGAGCAGGAGGACACTTGGGTGCCAGGGGAGGCTCTGGCCGCCGTAAGTCCCTTGCCTCCGGATCTTGCACAACAGGCCGATGTGACTCGAGATGGGATCTCGAGGCCCACATACTAGTCTATGGGTGGAACTTGGAATAGCGATCCCTGAGGATTGCTAGAATAGCCTTCAGGTGGAATAGCCTTCAGGCTAGATTATATGATGTATTCCAAAGACTGATAAATAAAGATCAAATGTTGAAAAGGAACTTGCTTGACATTGTTTTTCTATGTGAGTGCCTAAGTTACGTGAAGGAACCAGTGTTTAATTGGTTAATTAAGGAAGCAGTTTTTGCTTGTCAAACTAAATGTTGTAGATAATTAGATAACTAAAGCAACTCGAGGAAAGTGCAGTGGATGTGACCTTGGGTCCGTCCTACGGAAGGGTGGTCCCAGTTGGCTGGGAACTTTTCTCAAAGGATTTGACAGCGAGGCAACAATGACTTAAGAATCAATAAAAGTTAGAGTCCCGATTTGTGTTGTTTTAGGGGAACAGAATGGGACTATGCCTTACGGATAGAGAGGTCGAGCTTCACATCCCTCTCATTTCCCATTCTCCTTGAACCAATAGTTTGTCTAGGGCTCGATGCTAGTTACTTTCTAGGAACTTGACCAATAGGAAAACCCTGATTCAAGTCGATCCTAAGTGGGAATGGTCGGAATGCTTCCGCTTCATGGCAAACTTGGGAAGACCTAGATCGCAAACCCCGTGACATTCCTTGTGAGTGCCGAGCAGTGCTTTCTGGACTCTCTTCCTGATGGGCTGCTAAGATGTGTCCTGCAAGTGGACAGGGGGACACGTTACACTTTGGAGCAGTTGACATCCTTGTAACTGAGTAAAACCTGTCCTTGAAAATTGGGACCAATGAGAGCAACTGATCTAATGTAAAATGCATAGGAGGATTCAATAATTCTTCAAACAATGCGCCTAATGTCAATTCAAAATTCTCCACTTCCTTCAATTGTTTTGTCTTTCACTTGGATATCATGTCTTCTCCCTTTGAATTCTCCACTTCTTCAACAACCTCATCTCTAACTTCTTTTCATTCCTCCCAATCCAAAGGTGATTTTAGCTTTGCTTTAGAGTGTGTGAATGCCAATACTTCTAGTTCACCTAACTTGCATTGTGAACAATCACATTCCAGATAACAATTTTCTAACTCTCGATTTGTCCCATGATCCTTAGAAATCTCCACATCAATTAAATTTCTTTGAGGTGCTTTCTTTGCTTCCCTCAACTGCACCGGTGGGGCAGGTAGCTCTGGTAACTACTCATTTGGTGGTTGCTGATTCCAGCCTTGTGAATTCCACCCTTGCCGATTCCAGTTCTGCTGATTTCAATGCTATGGCTGTTGCCATCCTTGCTGTTGATTTCAATTTCCTCCCCATGGTCTAGAATTTTGAAATCCACCAAATCTTGGTCGAAACCCTTGATTGAAATTCCCTTTGAATGGCGTATCTTGATTAAAAGGTGGTCTCCATCTAGAGAACTATTTTTGCTGCCTTTGCCATCCCGAATTGTTAAATGGCCTCTATTGTCCTACATCATCAAGAAACACTCCACTTGCCTGTGTCAAATTTTTTTGAATCTTTTGCTGAACCTGCTCTAGAATTTGTCCTTGGAATTTTGGGTTATATCAACAATTAGTTGTCAAATGACCATCCTTTTCACAAATGTCACAATGAGACTTCTTGCTACCTGACATTTTCTTCAACTTCTTCTCCACCATCTTTTGAACTAAACTCCCCTTGATTTTTTCTTTACCCTTCTTCTTATGCTTCCTCTTCTTATCTCATTTATTTGAATCAAAATCTAAATTAGAATCAGAGTGGAAATCTGAACTACTACTTGCTTCTGAATCGGAATCCAAATCTGTATCTGTATCAGAATCATCATCATTGTTGTCATCCAAAGATTCCTTCTTCTTCTTCCCCTTCTTTCTCTTCCTTTTCACCCAATAACTCTTCCTTGAAGAACTCGGACTTGTAACTCCAAATCTCTTTTCTGCTCTTATTGTAGTGTCCACCAAGGCATTAAAACTAGCTCCGACATCTACATCTACTACTGTTGAGAATCTGCCAATCACACCCTATGTATGCCCCTTTGTATGGAACAACTAGGCCAGGAAGATGCAGTTCATTCTAGGAAGAGAGACAGATCCCATAGGCACAGTGATGTAGTGTGCTACCAAGCAATCCTATATAATGATGTACTTGACTATCACTTTCATATGATGATAATGCAATAGTACTTGTCTCTTTCTGTCAAGTCCCTGTGTCATTCTCAGTCCTACACAAGATTGTGTTTATGAGTTCAAGTCTCAATCTTGAAACCTAATTCACTTGTGTAACAGTTGTCTTCTTTGTCAATGTCAACATGAGTAGTATCTTCATCTTTCATCCTCCATAGCTTTCGCCTCTGCCATGCTCTAGATCCCGCATTTCTCACATGGTATCAGAGCTCAACTGAGCATGGCTTAGCTCTTTTCTGCTCTCTCTCAGTTCCTCTTCAACTCTGGTCACCACAGTTCCAGCCCATGACTTCATCTCTCAACTCTACCTTCACTTGAGTTTTCATGGCAGCCATAGCCAGCATCACCCTGTCAGCTTGAAGCTCTTATATCTCACTCTATAGGTCAAACCTCCTGGATCTTCTTACTGGGAAAGTGTTCCCCTTCTTTCAGAGCTTCTTGTTGACACATCAATCACTGACTTTGGGCAAGCATAGCTTCAGCATTGTGAAAATTCTCAATCTTTGCTCTGTGTCTGCCATAGCCAGACAGGACCTACCTCACTTGGAGCTTCCATAACTCCTCAACCAGGCCACTTCAGCTCCTAATTTCTTCTAGGGGATTGTTCTCCTACTCAAGGCGCTTCACCCTGGCACATCAATCGACCACATTGCTGCACCCTGACCCTGGCATTATGGAAATTCGTCATCGCTGTCCTGAATCGCGCCGTGGTTGTTCGCGCCCTCTACCTGCATCGTGCTGTCCACGATCTGGACGATTTCTATAGGGCTTTGATAGCCCATGAAGTAAGCTTCCTAGACATGTAAAATTTTTTGAAAATGATCGACTATAGCTCTTGCAATCTGAGAAAAACCAAGCCCCTGTCTCAGAAACCCTAATTCCACCATAGCCAAAATCTCCCAAAACTCATTTTTCTTTCATTTTCTCTCTCCTGACACTCAACCCAAGCCTCTGTCACTCTGATCCACTGTGTTACTTAAGTTCCCAGCAAGAAAAAGATTCAAGAAGATAAGCATCAACAAAATCAAAGCATCAAGAATCATCATCAAGTTCAACCATAGTATCTTTTGATACTACATAGTGTGTTTTCACTGCCATTGGTTGTGTCTTCTGACACATTAGATTTCAACTTTGTGCTGGAAAGTTTCAGAAATTTTAAGCTGATTCCATCATGGAAATGCCAAGCATGAAGTCTCTTGGGTGGTTACCTGTTATAAAGAGTAACATTACTCTTGTTGCCCATTTACATTGCATGCAAGACTTGGCTATCTTACTTGCAGAAAGACATGGAGCTGTCTACATCAAAGTTCAATCAATGAATCCATCAGAAGATTTTGAAGACATTTCCACTACCTCAAAGATGATACCTTTGCTTGAGGGGGACATGGACATGAAGACTAAAGCTGCAAGCAAAGTCAAAGAAGAAGTAGACCAAACAGACCAAGAAGACCATAAGATCAAAGAGCAAAGGAAGAAGGACAATATGAAGATCAGCCATGAAGACCAAAAGACCACATCATTCAAAGTTGAAGAACCAAAGATGAAAGACAATAAGATTTTCCATGCTGACAAAGAGAAATCATATGCTGAAAAAGACCACAAGGGCCTATCGGTCCTTGTCTCTCATTTTCTGTTTTAAAAGCATTGTACCTTCCTTAATGTTCCTTTCATAAGCTTGAAAAAAACTCCTCATGTAGCCTTGTACTACAGCCTCTGTACACTTTGTGAGGCCCCTGTTACAGCCTCTGGATGTCCATCATGTTTATGGTACCCACACTTAGCCTTTTTGTGCGACAGCCTTTGGTGTTTTGCCATGTTTGTGGTATGCCCACACTTTGCAGGTGCTACTCTCACTAAAGCCTCTACACACTTTGTACTTTCAGGTTGTGATTGAGGAGGGGTGTTGAGAATTTTCCAATCACACCCTATGTATGACCCTTTGTATGGAACAACTAGGCCAGGAAGATGCAGTTCATTCTAGGAAGAGAGACAGATCCCATAGGCACATTGATGTAGTGTGCTACCAAGCAATCCTACACAAGATTGTGTTTATGAGTTCAAGTCTCAATCTTGAAACCTAATTCACTTGTGTAACAGTTGTCTTCTTTGTCAATGTCAACATGAGTAGTATCTTCATCTTTCATCCTCCATAGCTTCCGCCTCTACCATGCTCTAGATCCTGCATTTCTCACAACTACTACATTCTACAATTCTTTCCGCATACCATGCATGTAATATCCTGTCAACATTTCATTTGTAGGCCTTTCTGCATTTGTAAGCCTCTTCAAATACTAATTAAATTTCTAAGTGTAATCCTCCACAAACATTTTCCTATGCTTAATTCCTTTGATTTTTGTAAGCACATCATTCAGAGTTTTCTCCTTTCGAAATCTATTAAAAAATGCATCCCTCAATGTTTCATAATCTGCAAAATTCCCTATATTGAAATTGTTCAACCATTGCATGGCTCTTCCCTCAAGTGTTTCTTGGAATTGTCACATCTTGACTTGCGCATCATACACTCTATCAAATCCTCTGGCGTGCCACCTTGTCTCAAAATGAGCTACGTGGCAATCGAGGTCTTGTTTGGACTTTCCAAAAAATGTCCCAAACTTGATGCATAAATCTGCTCTAGCTGTTGTTGCCATATTTCTTTGTGTATTTGGGGTCAAATGCCCTGTTGAAGATGATGTTTATGTTGTATGTACTGAAGGACATATTGATACATCTCTTTGAATTCCCAAAGGGTCAAATTGCAATTGTATTCTCACCACAAATGCTTGCAAACTACTCCTACAAAAGTCAGATCCAATTGCTGAACTCCTCTAGGTTCATTGAAAAGTCTTCCATAATTCTCTATATCCTCCAATTCCTCTGCACCACCCTGATCTGACTCATCCTCTTAATTTTCACTTTGCATCCCACTATTTTCACCACCTTCATGCCCTTTTGCACGCTGCTACACACCCCATTGCTGCACTACCCACCTTGTGAAATATGGGTGAACAGGTTGCTGTGAATTCTCCAGAATGAAATATCATTCAGCGTCTAACTTCCAAAAAAAACTTAACCACCAATGTAACTACCCCTAAAACCACTGCTCAACATGGTACTCATCCCTCTCACAGAAGAGAGCAAAATCGACTGAGAGTGGAATTTTGATGTCGAGAAATGCTTAAAAATAGCTAAAAATTACAAATATCAAGGGAAAAATATTCAACGTCGAAGGCGGCGACTCGATCTAGGACGATTTTAAGCGCCAAAGCGCTTTAAAGGCGCGCGAGCGGCACTTGTTGATTTTTTTATAAATTTTCAGGCTTTCGTGCGGGTTGACAAGAGTTACTGATCAATGCGGGATGCCAAGATGGACGCCCAAGATTTTTCAGAGCTCAATTCGGAGTCCGGACGGGGAAATGGCCAAGAAACCGGGTAAGATACAAAAAGGTGGACATTAGAGTGGCCAAATGGAAGTGACCTTTGGGGGGGGCCTTGGGGCATTTTATGCCACAACAAATCATGGCACCTTTTGGGAGAGCAAAAAACGTGAGGGAGGGCGCCTCCTGATGGCACCGAAAATTGCGCTTCTGTTCATGGAGATGCCATCTCCTGGCTGTGAACAACCACTAGATCAGACATTGGGCCTTGCTTCCCCTCTGGATGCTGATCATTTCGCCACCTCTCGCCCGAGCAATGGTGGTCTCTATGAAGATCTCTAATTTTAGTATTTCTCTCTCCTCCCTCTCTC
This sequence comes from Lygodium microphyllum, assembly GCF_053477565.2. NCBI lineage: Eukaryota > Viridiplantae > Streptophyta > Polypodiopsida > Schizaeales > Lygodiaceae > Lygodium > Lygodium microphyllum. Next base: position 39,508,606 of record NC_141147.1, read on the forward strand.
TCCTCTAAGGGCAGATTCATGTGGTGAAAAAGAAGAAGAAGAATGGATGACGGATGCTTGTCCAATGAAGACCGGATTGCTCCATGGTTCAAGAGGAATGAAGATTGCTGATTGTGGACTATCATGAGCATTAATGGCTATTGGAAATCAGTTCCGAGACATGGCAAATAAAAACCCGCAACCCGCAAAGAACAGTAATTTCATTTTTACAAAGGAAATTGATGTTTTATGCAATTTGCTTCATGAATATTTATTCCCATGGGATGATTATGCATCATAATGTTGTTTGCTATGAGTTTGATTAGTTTATACTCAGAAAATCAGGAAATCATAAGTGTTGTGACTGAAATTAATGGTGTAAAACCCGTAAAACATGCGAAATATGGAAAAATTGGGTGTTTTTGGTATATAAATGGAAAATATAGTAAGACACATAAACTAAAATTGTGGTTTTGCTGCAAATGAACCTAAGGGCCACAGCCCACAACTCATTTTTTATTTTTAGTTATTTAATATTGCAAAAAATACAAGAAAAATAGGGAAAATGGGAAAAAATAAGGAAAAAATAGATTCTGAGTGCCGAAAATTAATGAAAAATAAGAACCATGTTTGTGTATGTATGGGGGGGTCTGAAGTATGAGATTTAGCCTCAGTTCAGCCCTACCTTCATGTTTTAGTGAGTTTTTATTGCTTTTCATACAAAAGAAAGACATGGAAATGAACCCTAAACCGATCAATAATGCACAACCTAAACGGGTGAGGAGGTAGAGTGTATAAAAGGTATTTAAATGCTGAATGAAATGATGAAAAGCTTGCTGGGTTTTATGTATACCATTTAGGTTGGTGGATAATTAAAAATTAAGAACCTAGTAGCACGAGGGTTTCTCAGTGCTAGGTTCATGCAACGCCGCAATATGTGAGTGATAGTCAAAATCATTGAAAGAATGTTTTTGCACTGATCAAAATGCTGATTTTTCTTTGTTTGAGCACATGGACATTTAGAATATGCATGAAGCATAAAATGATAAAAGGTATCAGACAATACCTCCTGGATGCATAGCACCCGTATTCTCTAGATCGTGACCAACGTTGAGTGAGTAAGGTTGTCCAAGCTGTAGGCTAGGCGTTGGGTCTAGGGGAAAGAAAGTGAGAAAAATGGTACATTCCTGGATATGATCAATTCGTGCCTTGAGTGGAAATATGTGCGATATTGTGTTTTATGTTTAGCAACGCATCGAGGGGCCAATCCCCAAGGTGTAGGAGAGTCGCAGTGAGGTAGCGGCATTTAGCCGTGGGAGGACCTCCTATGTTTGTGCTTCGTGCCATTTGGCAATGTATTGGGACTCCCCTATGAGGAGTGTTAATTGGGTTAGAGTTGGACTACGAGACGTAATACAAACGCAAGATGTTTAGGAAGATGATGTATGTGTCATCCACGCTCCTGGCCGTGAGGCCGTGGGGTTGTTGAGCGCATGATAGAGGTCCAGCTAGTGCATGAACCGGTGCCGGCCCGTTTTAGGTCCCACCAGTGGTGCGTCTACCGGGAGCCACTTGTAAGTGGTGGTTTTCGGATTTAGGGTTTCTAGGGACCAAAAGGAAGTTGGTTTATGTCCTCTAACAAGGACCATCAAGCCGAAATCCAGAAAGCCGAACATGCTGAGAGGGCTAGACGACAGTTAGAGATCGTAAGCCATTATTCTCCTCAAAGGAGTAGTCCAGTACGTATACGAAGCAGTGGTCTTAGTCACTTAACTGCTCCACCTATTCCATTAGGTGCAGGAGGAAGCATAAGTTCTTCCTCTTCTCCACCAAGTCTACCCACTTCAAGTGGGCCACTTCAAGTGGGGGTGTGAATCCATCATTTCAAGCTCCTACTGCTAATCCGATTGTCACCATGGCACAACCTATTGCGATTCCTGCAGGGACGCCGGATTCACCATCCTTAGGAGTTCCCTTGCCCATTTTTAATGGGTTAGCGGAAGAGGATGCAGAATTTCACATTTGTGAATTTCAGAGATTGATGTTCAATTATCGCATCCAGGATGAGGGACATCTCGTGATGTTCTTCAATATGACGTTAAAAGGAAGGGCTGCGGTTTGGTATCACAGCATAGAGTCTGGAACCATAACCACCATTGATCAATTCTATGCAGCTTTTCGAGCGGAATATGCCCCTGAAAGAGGTGGCCAATATTGGTTGCGGGTCTTGAATGTAACACGTCAAGATGCTACGAGAACGTGAAAACATATGCCAAGAAGCTGAAGGAAGTATTCCGTAAGTTGCAAACTTACATTCCCATTCCACCAGCTGCCCAATTGCAATACTTTTTGCGTGGGTTGGAATTTAATATCCAAGTACAATTGAGCAGTGTGGCCTTAGCAGATATAGACGCCGCTATTACGCGGGCAGAGGGGGTAGAAGCACGATTACAAATGGCCTACTCCTCTCGAATGAATGTTAATGGGGGTTTAGTATCTAGCGGCAATCCATCATTGATGAATGGAAGTCAAGGGATGCCTATGACTAACCCTATTGGGAGAGGGAGTGTAGGTTCAAATGTACCTCTATTACCAGCTCCTCCCAGTGTGACTATGCCTATGGCAAGTCAGTTGGCCCCATCAAATATTGGAGGCCAAGTTTCAAATTCTAATGTTGTTCCTGTAGGTCAACAGCCAATGCCAAATTAGATTGTTAGGCCAATGGAGCAACGGGTTGACAATCGATGCTACGAGTCGAGTGCATCTAATGTCCTTAGTGAAGTCAAGGATATGATGAAGCATTATACCGATATGATCTCCAAACAATATCGACAAATAGCCGTCGATGTTAATTTCTTAAAGAAGCAACAAAATTTGATAGGGAGTCGACACCTTGAAGAGGGTGGACCCTCTAAATTCAGTTGTAAATGGTGTGGTGGACAGCACTTCCCCAGAAACTGTCCAAATGTGAAATGTGACATTTGTGGGAAGTTGGGTCATCTAGCTGCTACCTATTGGAGTAAGATTAGCTCTCTCCAACAAGGGAGTAAACAACCAGGCCTAGTGAATCATAGAGCGCAAGGAAATAACTTGCAGTAGAATGATGCACCTAGGAAAATATTACAGAGGGGAAAAACAACTATAGAAGAGTTGCCACAAGGCAACGGAGTCAGCCTTATTGAGGCTGTACGAGTTAATGATGCTAAAACCTCTAACTTAAGAGCCATGACAAGGGGCCAAAAGGCTAAAGAGGTTGACAAAGATAATACAAAGCCGGTTAAGGGAAACCCTAAACAAGGGGATAAGGGGACGCAAGTCTAGAGTCCTAGCATAGAAGGGGGACCGCTAAGGCCGGTTGATAGGAAAGGCGACCCTAAGAAGGATGAGGAAGGGCCCACAAAGAAGGCGAGAGCTAAGAAAAAAGCACCAAAACCGGTCCAAAGACCAAAAGAGAGGATGGTTTGGCGAGAAAAGCAAGCTTTGGCTACTTATCACAACTTTGATTTAGCGAGTTCTCTTTGCGAAGTCAAACCAGATGTGAATCTCTTGCAATTGATCAAATTATCTCTAGGAGTATGCAAGGAATTTAAGAAGATCCTGCGTATCGGGTATATTGTAGAACCCTTGGGCATAGCACGAATAGGGGAAGATTGGTTTGACCATGCTGAAAATAATTGCCCTAGGGTTCCAGCTTATGTAGATGGAATATTAGTAGAACATGCCATTGTAGACACTGGATCCTCCATCAATATCATGAGTTCAGAATTGATGGAGAGGTTGGGTCTAGGCATCCAAAAAGACAACTCCACCCTCTTGAGAATTGCTGATGATAGTCTAAGACAACCAGAAGATTGCGTTACTAAGGTCCATGTTACAGTTGTAAGTGTAGAATGTTTCTTGGACTTTAGGGTGATAAGATTTGTAGGACGCCCTAGCTATCGAGTTTTGCTAGGTAGGCCTTGGATCTTATGAACAGACTGTCAAGTTGATATACCCACCGGTCGAGTGGTTCTAGGTAGAGGTGCTAATCAAGTAATAGTCGATGCTTATCCTGAGTCTCCTCAAAGTGAGAGAGCTCCTTTATCTTCTACTGAATTAGAGATAGCAGACGATCCATCTGGGAGTGAAACATCATCCAACGATGAATCTAAAGAGGGGTCCACTACAGAGGATATCTATCAGATAACTCTAAATGAGCCGATAGAACCGCAAGATAGGATAAGAGACGCGGATGTAATTGAGTTAGACCTTTGCACGCCGCTGAATGATTCGCGGCCAATCAAATTAGGTTCCATGCTCAGTTCAACAGAAAGGGAGGACTATGTGTCCTTGATTCAAGAATTCGGCGATATCTTTGCTTGGAGTTATGATGAGCTGAGAGGTATTCCTCCCAGCCTGGCTGTTCATACTATCCCTGTAAAAGATGACAGTCGTCCTGTGCGTCAGAAGGTAAGGCGTATGCCTTTTGAATTGAGGGACGGGCTATTTGAGGAGTTGCAAAAGCTAAGAAAAGCTAGTTTAATCTTCCCTGTTCAACACACAAAATGGTGTTCACCAGTTGTTATCAAGAAGAAGAAAAACAACCAGATCTGACTATGTGTATATTTTAGGGAGCTGAATAAGCAGACAGTTAAGGATTACTACCCGTTGCCGTTTATTGACCAGATTTTGAATCAATTAGCGGGTAGGGAGATATATTTGTTTATGAATTGCTTTGCAGGATATAACCAGATGGCAATTGCAGAAGAGGACAAGTTGAAAACAACTTTTATTACTGTCTTTGGTACTTTTGCATACCATGTGATGGCCTTTGGTTTATTGATGACCTGGGGTAGCCACTGTAAGGGAAAGGATGTTGGTCATTTTGAGAAAGTGCTTTGAGCGTTGCAGACAATTTTGTATCGCTCTTAACCCATGGAAGTGTGTCTTTGGAGTACCTTATGGGCTATTGCTAGGCCATGTGGTCAGTTCAATAGGAATAGCAATTGACCCTGAAAAGATCAAGGTCATAGTCGCTATGAGTCCACCGCGCACTCCAAAAGAGGTACATAGCTTTTTGTCGTCGATATGGTACTATCGAAGGTTCATAAATGCCTTGGCAGAAAGAACGTTGCCATTAATGAATTTATTATCCTATAACTGTCTATTTGCATGGAGTGATGCTTGCAAAATATCATTTGAGGATGTGAAACAGGAGCTAGTAAAAGCACTTGCTTTAAAAGCACCTAAAAGAGATGAGGTGTTCTATATATTTTCAGCAGCCACTATGTATAGTATTAGCTGCTGTTTAGCCCAAATTTGGGAGGAAAAGTGGTATCATCCGATAGCTTTTGCTAGTGGAAAATTGGGCATTTCAGATATCAATTATACCTACATGGAGAAGTTGTGTCTTGCGATGGTCTTTGGGACTAAGAAATTCAGGCACTACATCCTCTATGAAAAGGTAGTGTTCTATACAAAGGTGGAAGGGCTTAGATTGCTTATGAACAAGCTGTAGCCGCCTGATCGTTTGGCAAAGTGGTTAATCACTTTGCAGGAGTTCGATTATGAGATTAAGAGTAAGCCACCGAGGTTGCAGGGTATTGTGGAATGCCTTGTGGATTTCGGGGAGTAGAAAGAGACTTTGGCTGAAGGAAGCGATATTGAGGAAATATTTGAAATTGATACAGCTTCTATTCCATCTTGGTATGCTGCTATTACACAGTATCTATCAACAGGATAGACGAGAGCTGGTTTGTCAAAGTCTGAAAAGAGGAAAATCAAATAGCAAGCATTGAAGTTTTCCTTGATCGCAGGGACACTATATCGGCAAGGTGTTGATGATATCTATCACTGATGTGTGATGCCTGACGAGGTTCCTTTCATCTTGGAGGAGTGTCATGACTCTGCATTTGGAGGGCACTTTGCAGGACGGTTGACAACGTAGAAAGATTTAAGAGCTGGATATTTGTGGCCGTCCATCTTCCAAGATTCTTTTGAGTATGTAAAGAAATGTGATACATGTCAGAGACATGATAGTAGAGAGAATAGGAGACGTCCACTTATGCCTATCATGGCTATCCTTCCATTTGAGAAGTGGGGCATTGATTTTGTGGGTCCTATTACCCCGTCGTCTACTACCCAGAAGAGGTATATTATAGTGATTATTTTACAAAATGGTCAGAAGCGCGGGCGATGAGGCAGGACAATGCAAAAGAGACTGCAAGTTTCCTGCTAGAGCAAATTATCTGTCGCTTTGGTCCACCAAGGGAATTAGTGTCGGACCGTGGAACCCATTTTCTGAATAAGGTGATCAAAAGCTTGATTGAGGCTTGGCAAATCAAGCACAATAAAATGACTCCTTATAATCCACAAGCGAATGGGCAAGTTGAAAGTACTAATAAACAGCTTGTGGGCATCTTGTCTAAGATAGTCTCTCAGAAGAAACGAGACTGGGACAAGAAGATGTATGTGGCAGTATGGGCATATAATACCACATTCAAGCGAGCTACCGGCCATACTCCATTCAAATTGGTTTATGGGGAAGAGTGTGTGTTACCCCTTGAAATCGAATTGCCGACCATACGGTTTGCAATTAACCATTCTTTGGGAGACAAGGATTCCCTTTTTGAATGTTTCACGACCTTAGCCCACCTGGATGAGCTGAAGTTGCAGAGTTTACTACACTAGGAGGTAGCCAAATGTCGGATGAAGCAGTTGAATGACCTTAGAGCGAAGAAATATAGCTTTAAAAAAGGGCAATTAGTTCTCTATTACGATGCGCGTAGGGAGTTGTTTCTAGGGAAGCTGGAACTTAAATGGGACAGCCCCTACAAGATTGTTAGGTTAGGGAAAAATAGGTCTACGGCCCTATTAGCTGATTTACAAGGAGTAGAGTTTAAGAATAAGGTTAATCTTGATAAGATTAAACCTTATTATTTCTAAGTCTGCTAATACAAAGAAAATGCATTGCAGGTCCATGCTAGGAATGATTTGAGACTTGCGAAAGAGCTTAAAGTCGGTTGATGGGTCGGCTAATCCCTTATTTGGAGCACCCATATCTGGAGCAAAGATACCATCAGGGGAAACTTATCTGGTGGAGCAAAGGATACAAAGTGATTGAGCAAGAAGACGGAACCTTTGTGTGGGAGATAAAAGTCTTCTGCCATCACTGTTTACGACTATTGACGAGTATCCTTGTTGAGTTCAATGAAGAAGGTGGGATGGAGCCATCACTTCATCCTCTCAACATGCTAAACTTTGATTATCATAATTACGAATAGAGGAGTTCGTGATGGTAGGCTGTGTAAACCCATTGTGGACATACACATTATATTTTGACGAAGCATCCAGGGGCCCTAATAAAAAAGGAAGTATTGGAGTAGTAATCCGAGATCCCCGACGTAGAGTGACGATGAAGTTAGCTGCTTATCTCGCGGTAGGATTTACTAACAATATAGCGGAGTATAAAGCCTTGATTATGGGGCTGGATATTGCCAAACAAGGTGGTATTCGTCGATTGTTAGTAAAAGGGGATTCCTAGTTGATCCTGAATTAGCTAGATGGGACATACACAGTGCGGAATCCCATTCTTTGTATGTATCATCGGACTGCTATGACCCTACTTGAGGAGTTTGAGATAGTGTCTTTTCAGCTAATTCCACGGTACTGGTATCAGTTTGCGGATTCATTAGCAAATCTTGCTTATGAGGAAGACCTCTTCTTTAATTGTGGTCCTAGTTTGGATATTGTGATCAATGATGAAACAGGACCCGGTCGCTTGTGGGGAATGTTATCAGAACATGCAATATATGGCAAATGATGGTTGATATGGGTGATGCAAAGAGTAGCCGAGACCAATCTACCGTTATTATCCTGGACCCATTGGTTAATTAGACAACATGTTATGCGCATGCCTCTTGCTATCTATACAGGAGGGATGGGTCATAACCTTATGCATTTAGTTTAGGGCTACGAGCCTGTTTTTCCTCCTTGAAAAGGATCCTATTATTGTATATTTGTGCTATTCTAGGGAAGGATGTGTAGGTGCTACTTTGTTTTATTTTGTTAGGCCAATAGGGCCGATTCTTTTCTGTGGTCAAGTGCTTGATTTCATTAGGCCAAGAGGGCCAGTTGTCTGTTTAGTGCAGGTACGGTTAATGGTTTCTTGTTTTAGTCTTGTGCTAGACAGGTTCGGAAGAAGAGCTTGGAAGGAGCCTTTTGTTGCGTGGAAGCTTCTTGTGGCCCTATCCAGGTGATATATTTCCTTTATGAGTACTGTGATTTTCATACTATACATGTGTGTGTACTTGTTAAAGTGATTTTCCTTTTCTTGTTGGGGACCGGCGTCCAAGGCATGAAGTCCTAGGTTTAGGTTCAGTATGTTTGAGGGAGGTCTGAGTAGTCGTTGCCTCTTGTAAAGACATTGTCAAGCATTGAAAGACCTGTTTTAGATGGAAGTCCTAGTGACCTTGTTCCGCTAGCCTGCTAGGCAGCCGTTTTAGGAGTCCTCGTTAGTTGTGAGGCAGTTAGGGAAGCCTGCCAGAAGAAAAAAAATAAAGATGATAAAGGAAAAAAACCCTGAATATCTTAAAGACAATAAATAAATATACGAATGTGTGTAAAAAGGGGTTCTAACCCCTATAAAACTTGAAGAGGAAAACAAAGGAAAATTTATAAGCAATTGATCATTGCCTTGCGAAGGCCTGGTAGGTTTCTAGGGACGAGTCAGACCCGGGGCCGATGCCTTGTCTTCCTAGGGGTGGCTTCTTACTAGAAAAGAAGAAATTAAGGAAGGTTGGAGCAAAAATAAAAGTGAGCATTAGAAAAGGATTAAGTGTCGCCTTGCGAGGGCTTGGTAGGTTCTTGGGTACCGAGACAGGACTTGAGGCCGATGCCCTGTTCTACGTGGGTCACTACGCTCAGCTCCCTCCTTTTTACATACTCGAGTATGTCAATAAAATAAAAGCCTAAAAGAAGAAATGTGTTATAAGACCTAGTTTTGTTGTCCTTAGTTAGGTAGGTAGTTCAGACCACCACTTAGGGCAACCTCTTCAAGAGTTCTTTTTAGGTTGGCCGTGTTGAAGCAGTTGGTTAATGACTAGCTTGGGACCTTCTATTACATTATGCTAGGCCTACTCCTTGTGGATGTCATGCCTTGGTTTTGTCAGAGGGGTAGGGTGAGCATTGTGCTGTGTTTTAATATGTATCTATTTTGTATCAGCTTGATGCTTCCTTTGGTTGTTTTGTGCAGATCTACTGTGGGATTCGATGGGCTGAGTCACCCTATCCCGTGGTCACCAATGAGAGCGGAATTTTGATTCCGAGAAGTGCTTAAAAATAGCTAAAAATTATGAATATCAAGGGAAAAATATTCAATGTCAAAGGCGGCGGCTCGATCTAGGACGATTTTAAGCGCCAAAGCGCTTTAAAGGCGCGCAAGCGGCACTTGTTGATTTTTGATAAATTTTCAGACTTCCGTGTGGGTTGACAAGAGTTACTGATCAATGCGGGATGTTAAGCTGGACGCCCAGGATTTTTCAGAGCTCAATTCGGAGTCCGGACGGGGAAATGGCCAAGAAACCGGGTCAGATACAAAAATGTGGACATTAGAGTGGCCAAATGGAAGTGACCTTTGGGGGGGGCCTTGGGGCATTTTATGCCACAACAACTCGTGGCACCTTTTGGGAGAGCAAAAAATATGAGGGAGGGCGCCTCTTGATGGCGCCGAAAATTGCGCTCCTCTTCATGGATGGGAAAATTGGGTGTTTTTGGTATATAAATGGAAAATATAGTAAGACACATCAACTAAAATTGTGGTTTTGCTGCAAATGAACCTAAGGGCCATAGCCCACAACTTATTTTGTATTTTTAGTTATTTAATATTGCAAAAAATACAAGAAAAATAGAAAAAATGGGAAAAAATAAGGAAAAAATGGATTTTGAGTGTCGAAAATTAAGGAAAAATAAGAACCATGTTTGTATATGTATGGGGGGTCTGAAGTATGAGGTTTAGCCTCAGTTCAGCCCTACCTTCATGTTTTAGTGAGTTTTTATTACTTTTCATACAAAAAAAAAACATGGAAATGAACCCTAAACTGATCAATAATGCACAACCTAAACGGGTGAGGGGGTAGAGTGTATAAAAGGTGTTTAAATGCTAAATGAAATGATGAAAAGCTTGCTGGGTTTTATGCATACCATTTAGGTTGGTGGATAATTAAAAATTAAGAACCTAGTAGTATGAGGGTTCCTCGGTGCTAGGTTCATGCAACGCCGCATGCAAGCGATAGTCAAAATCATTGGAAGAATGTTTTTGCACTGAGTACAATGCTGATTTTTCTTTGTTTGAGCACATGGACATTCAGAATATGCATGAAGCATAAAATGATAAAAGGTATCAGACAATACCTCCTGGATGCATAGCACCTGTATTCTCTAGATCATGACCAACGTTGAGTGAGTAAGGTTGTCCAAGCTGTAGGCTAGGCGTTGGGTCTAGGGGAAAGAAAGTGAGGAAAATGGTACATTCCTGGATATGATCAATTCGTGCCTTGAGTGGAAATATGTGCAATATTGTGTTTTATGTTTAGCAACGCATCGAGGGGCCAATCCCCAAGGTGTAGGAGAGTCGCAATGAGGTAGTGGCATTCAGCCGTGGGAGGATCTCCTATGTTTGTGCTTCGTGCCATTTGGCAATGTGTTGGGACTCCCCTCTGAGGAGTGTTAATTGGGTTAGAGTTGGACTACGAGACGTAATACAAACGCAAGATTTTTAGGAAGATGATGTATGTGTCATCCACGCTCCTGGCCGCAAGGCCGTGGGGTTGTTGAGCGCATGATAGAGGTCCGGCTAGTGCATGAGCCACTTCCGCCCCGTTTTAGGTCCCATCATCGACCATGAACACCCTTCATAAACACCGTGATCACATGTGTATTATGGTTGCACAACCAAGAAGCAGTTACACAGTTTTTGATCTTTCAAATGACATTCTGACATTCTATCTGGAAATTGGGAAAATCAGAGTTCATACTAAACTTTCATCTTCGCATCACAAGCATTTCACTTTCTACATCGCTGCTTATCTCACTACACTCAGATATGAACTACACAAGGAATAAGAATAGAGAAAATAAGACAACACAGGTTGACAAACTGCATCTGCCTCTCTCATTCAAAAATTCGTCATAGTTACATAATGATCCGCATGAACATACACACGAACATAACTGAATCCCAGCCGTGCTATGAAAAGCTATGACCTTCTACTTCAAGATTCCAAAAATCATCAAAATTGACAATTTACGTCCAAAGTAGACAAAATACCATACATATTACTAAAATGACTTCTTCTAAGGTCTTTTAAGGTCTAGCCTAAACACTTTGGCAACTACCCTTTATTTGAATCTCTCCAAAGACCCAGCTGCTTCACATTTCACCTTGTAAAACCCATTTGTATCCAGTGGGTATTTTACCTTCAGGTAATTTGGCCAAATCCCAAGTATCATTTTCATCCAATGTAGCATACTCTTCATCCATAGTTGTGCACCAATCTTCATCAACCACTACTTCATTGAATTTTGTTGACACTTTATAACCCATTACTTTTGTTGTATAGGCAAATTATTTGGATAAATAGCCATTGTAAGTCAGCCTATTAATAGGATTTCTGACTCTCTTTGATCTTCTCAATTGTGGTGCACTATGAGACTCCCTCTCATGAGGCGGTACGTACTTTTTTTGCCTAACTCCAAGCATAGTCACTGATGGTATATCAAGTTCACTTTCTCAGGTGTCACTCCCAAGTGACTCATAACCAAAAGCTCAATAACATCTTTAAACCTTTTCCCTTTTCCTTTACCCAATCTCCCACTCACTAACATATCCTTGTCAGTGGACATAGAACCATGATTGCACAAGCAGCCTATCCTGACAGTAGTAGAGGTGTCACCTCCTAATGGCCCACAATGGTAATATTATCCATAGTACAAATTGCAATATGAGTATCATCTGTTGGTCCATAAAAAATAAACACATTGTAGCTACCATACTAAGAAGACAAATCATCAAATACAACATCTTTGCTAAACAATGTCTCACATTGAGAAGGATTGTAGGATTTACATGTTTTCATTTCCTATGCATAGCCAACAAAGATAGACTTGACTACCTTTGGATCTAGATTCTTCCTTTTCTTATCTGGCACATGCACATAGGCAATACATCCAAAGACTTTTAAGTGGTTGACATCAAGTTTGTGCCCCTATAGTTTCTCATACGATTTATTGTCATGAATACCAATTGTAGAAGTACTATTGAAAACATACATTGCAGTCACAACTGCTTCAGGCCAATAAAAATTTTCTCATTCAAATTCCATGCTTAGCCAAATACCTATTAAATTCATGAGAGACATATTCCCCTTCTCCATTTGATCTCAAGCAAGAGATATAAGACCCAAACTCTTTTTCATCATGACTTTTGAAATCCTTAAAGACATCTAGTACTTTATTCTTATGCTTCAAAATATATACAACCAAGTGTACCTACTATAATCGTCAATGAGAGAGACATAATATCTTGCACCATTGAATGTTGCATTATGTGTTGGACCCCAAACATCTGAGTGCACTAATTGCAATGGTCTAGTGATATTCTTAACATGTCTAACAAATGGAAGCCTAGCATGCTTTCCAAACTAACAAGCTAAACATACATGTCCCAAATCCATATACTTAAATCTTGAAAGACCAAGTACAATCTCTTTCTATTGTATAGTTTTTAGTCGTTGTATATTAACATGCTTAATGCACTTATGCCAAATTTCAACATCTCTAATTGCTCCATTGTCATGAGCAAACACGGTTGCCTTCCATAATAAACATTCTGGCATTCTATTTACCCTTTGCAATTAGCTTATATCCATTCCCATATTCTTCTATGAAACATCTATCATTGTTAAATCTAACTTGCAGATTCTGCTCAGCTTTGTCAAACAAATAGAAAATTTTTGGTAATAGATGATACATGCAAAACATCATAGAGACTGTTTTTCTTTGCATCATGCATGACCAAAGGTGCAACATGTGTATGTTTAATGTCATGTTGTGTATGATCACCATGTACATACATAACCATCATATAATGTAGTCATCTCATCAAACCATTCACCATGTGGGATCATATGATTCGAAGCACATGAGTTAATGCAACATTTCTCTTCAACTTTGTCTTGCTTAGGCATATCATTTGACACATGTGCCATGGAAAATAATATATTTGACTAATCATCATTGGCATTACTGCAAGATGCATAATGACCATGTTATCTATCCTCCTTAGCTTTCATATCGTCCTTACTCTTTGTGATCATCTTTTGAAATATGACCATGCATTCCCCAATAACGATAATCTTTTCTCTATTTGACTGATTAGTAAGATTACCAAGTACCTCTACATCTAGGTGATCTTCCCCTATCTCTAAAAAAACTTGAGCCTCTTTGGCCTTGTGCATTTTAACCATTCCAAGGATTTTGTTATTGTTGCCCGTAGCTCTTGTAAATTCCACCACAACCTCGAGAGGCTACTTGAGCCCTACCGCCTCTATCTCTTTGACTATAGGAAAAAATTATATCTCTACTAGACTAAGAGGTACTAAACCCTATGTTCAAGTTAACTTCTTCATGTAGTAACAATGCATGTAGCCCATCCCAATTAGGGGACTCTAGTCTTGGGACTCTGGTCTTATAGAAATAGATGTGGGAAAAGCTTTGTATTCTTTACCCAAACCATTCAAAGTAACTACAACCATGTCATCATCCCTGACATTTGAGCCAATGAAGGCAAGTTGATCACATCAATGGTTTTACTTTTAATGGTGTAAGCTTGTATGCTTTTGCCATTTCTAGTCATGTTATTATACTATAGCTCTTACATGTGTTACATTCCCATATTTTTTCATAAGAATCTCCCATGCATTCTTTAGAGATCGATAGTCAGTGATATGCATGGCCAAAGCATCTAATATATATAATGAGAACCAATGTAGACCTTTACTTGCTCTTTCCATCCATTGACAATGAGCTCTTTGCTCCTCAAGAGTAGGATTTCTATCTAGAAATTTTGGTTAAGCTTCATCTCTAGTAAATAAGTCCCAATAGCCATCAGGAAGTTCTACATTCTAAACTTCCATAAAGCAAAATTCTTATTGTCCAATTTCTCTCCCACAATCTAGGTAATGTTATTAGTACTTGTTGCTTTTTCCATAATGGTATAATCACCAATTCAAGATAGTGCAATGTATTTCCACTTATGCAATAGCAATGCCTTTAAATAGTTTGCAAAAACTTGTCACACTTTGCTAATTGTAGTTGCAAATACTTCACAAGAAATACTTCAATAAACATCAACTGCTCAAGACATATAGAAGCAAGTAAGTTGGCTATACTTCAATTGGAACTCACTATAAACAAGAATTCACTATTCAGAATGACATAAATCAAAGGTCTTTCAAATATTTTTCAATAGATCCTATTTACCATGCAACTATACTTCAATGATTCAAGTACATTTGAAGCTCATAACATCACTTATAAACAACCATACATTAGTCAAAGCACCCAAGAATGTAGCTAGGTACAATAGGCACAAACCTTGCCAAGTAGGATAGGTTCAATCCTTCAATAAATAGCAATAATATCTCTACAATATTTGAAGATTTTTAGCTCAATAACTCCTCAAATTATCTCAAAACCTTTGCCATATCATCTAAAAATTAAGGCATATCCATATAAGCATCTGTGGTTGCATAAGTCTCATATGAACATGACAGAGCTTTTCCACAAACAATAACCAGCAAAGGCCTGCTATAAGCAACAATGAATCAACTATAAGTGAGCCAATGCTCAAAACATCCCACATGACATCCTAGAGTAGACAAGCATCATTCAACACCACCAATAGACATCAATTATGAGCTCCAATAAGCTTCAAACAATGAAATACACGCTATCTCAGTGTGCATTACAACACTTAGTATGCTATATACAAACAATAGCTAAAGATCAATGCCTTCCCAATGTGCCCAAGAACTTGAATATGATACCAATCTCAGTGCCAAGCATTCCTTGAATGTTGACATGTGCAAACTAAGCAAGTATGAGCTATCTAAAACAAAACTATATGCATCAAAGAAGAGGTGTAAATATGGGTGAATAGCATGAAGGCCTATTGCAAAACATGGGGTAGGTGACAAGGTAGGGAAGCACTTGATGGTGCTCCAGCAAGCTTGAGATGATGCCTTGACAAACCTTGATGACCTGAAAGTTAACAAATTGAAGGTCAAGTCCAACTCCACAATGCTAGCTCCCACGAAGCCTAATTTGATACCATGTTCAAAGAGAGGTAAAGAGATAGACACAATATGAAATTATCGAGCCCAATTTGGAGGTGAAAAGTGCCCGAGAGGCATTAAAGAGCCAATTTTCATGAAAACTCAAATGATGGCGTATGGCCAAGCTAGAGATTTCCTACATGCATACTGACATCAAGAATCCAACGCAAGTTTCGGTTTGTGGATCGGAGGTCATTTGACCCCCCATTTAATCCCTGCAAGGTTTGGCGTTGTAAAGCAGCCACTTGCTTTGGGACCCAAAAAGTGTGCGGTGGGGCCCAGCTTTATTGATTTTGATGTCAGCAAGCAAGAAAGCTACAAGTGAGACTCCTTCCTTCTCCCCCACAATCTTGACACTCCTTTGGATGAAGACTAACCCAAACCCTCTACTCCAAAGGTGGTAGGACAATTCGAGATTGGGGAATTGTCAAAGGCTAAAGATTTTATACAGCCCACTTCATTTCAGTCTCAGCCCCATCAATCAAAGGCCTATTCTTATCCGAATGGGCAAGATCCACATGACAGGGTTCAAGCAAGCTCTAGGCATGAAGAGGACATCCATGGTTGCAATCCATTTTATAAACAATTCTATCTTCAACTAAATATTGGTGGGCATGAACAAGGGCATGTGAATTTAGCCCCAAACTCCTATGGATAGCAACAACACAATCCTCATACTCAAGTTCAGCCTAATAGGCCAAGCCCTTTATCCAATCATGGTTGGCCTCAAAAAACAGTGGGTAGCAACCACCATTCAATACTCCTATGCATGGACAACATCAAGGGTACCATGGACAACCTTTCAATATGGGTAACACTCATTTTCAGCCTCAAGGACTATTTCCAGCCACCACAGGGTCATGGTATGCAGTATGGATAGCAAACCCCATTTGCACAAGGAACTTGGAGTAATGAATTCCCTAGGCAAGGCTCATTTGATAACTCTTTTGGACAGCATTACCATAATGGACAGTAGCACCACAATGGGCAGCCACCTCAATATGAGAGAGAGTATAAAGAGAAAATTGTCATCTCAAATTTCAAAGGGGAGAATCCTTCACCTACGGAGTTGGAGGAGTGGCTTAACAAATTGGAGATGTACTTTAACCTTTATCCAAGGCCCAAAAATGCCAAAGTGAAGTTTGTAACCCTTCATTTAGAAGGCTATGCACATAATTGGTGGAGATATATGACAAGAATTGGGCATGACTTCTTATCTTGGGAAGCACTAAAGAATGCTATGATTGAAGTCTTCGTCTCTCCCATTGAAAAAGAATGCTTGGAAAAAAAATGGTACGCCCTTGAGCAACGTGGTCTTTTGGTTAGAGGGTATTCAAATCATCTTTAAACCTCTCAATGTATGTTCATGGAGTCTCCGATAGTGCCAAATTGAACAAGTATGTATTTGGTTTGGAGTCTAACTTATCATCCCAAGTTGGAACCATGAAGCCTACATCTTTGCAAGCTGCCATTCAATTGGCTAAGCGTTATGGGCAAACATACAAGAGTTTCCAGCCAAAAAACATGGCATTTATTTCAGCCTACACAGTTCTCAAAGACATTAGCCATTATGGGCACGCAATGACTGATTTTCACCATGGTGGGAAGCCAATAAATGTTCACAGCAATACCTACAGCAAGATACCAACCAAAGCAGGGCAACAATTTCAGATCTAATGCTGAAAATAAGTTTGATGGAAAATGGACTGATATTAGTGCCAAAATTTTAGCCCCTACCCAAGGCAAGCATGTGTCTAATGACAAGCTCAAATAAATGTATGCCAAGGGCCTATCCTTCAAGTGCGGGGAGAAATGGTCACCCGACCATAAGTCCAAGTGTAAGGCTAAGAATTTGAAGGTTAGTATGATTTTTGAAGATGATTCTGATCCTGAACCTATTGAGGGAAGTCTAGCACAGCTTGAAGGCTCTATTACTCAAGAAGAGATGCATGAAAATGAAGAGAGTATCCTTGACGAGTTTTATGATCCAATTGATGGCTTTCCTTTTGATCCAGGTGGTCATTACATGGATGATTCTTGGACTAATTTACATCCCTCACTATGTTCCATATCAAATGACGCATGGAGTGGTTCAAGAGGGGACAATACCCTACACCTCAAAGGCCAAATCAATGGAAGGACCGCTCACAAACTCATTGATACTGGCAGCACACATATTTTTATTAATTCCAAATCACTCAATGGGTTGAAATTGAGTACATAGGATATGCATGTTGACATATCGAGCTCCACTCGTGATAGGCCAGGGTGACCGTTGTGCATTTATATCACCGACTTGTTAGTTGCAGATGCAGTTGGTACACCGCCCATGAATAATAGCTAGATGACAGCTATCCTTATCTACTCTAGTTCGTGGTTCAGTTAGTATGCCACCTTAGTTAGTTGAGTTTGGTTTGAGAACCATATATAGGGTTCTTCTATTTCTTTGTATGAGAGTTCTTTTGGCTTACACAACTAAGAAGAGGAAAACTGTTTTCAGCCTCCACCTTTGTGTGTATTTCCCCATTGTGAAAGCAAGAAAGCTACAAGTGAGACTCCTTCCTTCTCTCCCACAATTTTGACATGGTATCAGAGTCTTGTTCGTGAAAAGGAGCTCAAGAAAGCAAACCAAGTTCGCGGTGTTCTGGTAAGAGGACCAGTGTTGCTTTCATCTTTCTTTTTTGGGAGTAAGTCTCTGCAGGTAGCATAGCCGGAAAGTGCAAGAGTGCATTGTCTGAGATTGAGACACCCTTCGCGGTGTAGCAAGAGGGCAGTATATGCTGCGGGCAAGGGCTTTAGCCTCGGTTGCTCTGTTTTTTTTATTTGAGGCCATTTCGGGGCCTGTTTTGGAGGCGGAAGTATTCTGCACGCACTCAGGAAAAGGCCATGTTTTATGCTGTGCAACCCCACTGTTCTACAGGTCAGTGAAAAGTTACTGTAGAAATTGCATCATATGCCTGTGCGTAGAGACATTGGGAGTTACAGAATCATCCTTGTTGCCTGTTGATGCAAAATCGTCACTAGGAAGTGACTGTGTCATCAAATACCACTTTCTCAATTTTGCAGATTTGCCCTTGTGAGGCTGAAGCTGTGTTTTCTACCGTGACATAATTTTTTGCAGTGTTCTGTAATGGCATTTGATTCTCTTTCACAGATTGTCACTAAAAAGCTTGACAAGAACAACTTCCAAGCATGGAAGTTTAGAATGACAAATTTCCTTATGGGAAAAGGATATTGGGAATTTGTTGCAGGAAATGAAGAAGAACCAGTTCTTCCTGATGTTCCCAATCAACAGCAAATGCAAGCATTTAAAGGATGGCATGAGAGAGCCAGAAAAGTTATGTACTGGCTATCTATCAATATTTCAGACTCTATGATTGTGCATATTCAGGATGCAAGTACGCCAAAGGAGGCATGGGATACTTTGTCAAAAATGCATAGCACAAATACGCAAACCAGAAAAATGCAGCTCAAGCAAGAGTTGCATAATGTGCAAAGAGAAAATATGAGCATCAATGACTACCACATGAAGGTGAAGAAGATTGCAAATGCACTTGCTTCCATTGGGTCGCCAGTGGAAGATGATGATTTAGTTTGTGTGACCTTGAATGGTCTAGGAAAGGATTATGCACAGTTTCGAACATCCATTTCCGTCCTTGAAAGATTTCCTCATTTTGAGGAGTTGATTGCTCTTCTAATTTCTGAGGAGCAGAGAAATGGTGGTGCATCTTCTTTAGGAGGAACTTCAAAAGAAGCTGTCTTCTACTCAAATGCTGGAAGAGGTAGAGGCAAAGGTAGAGGAGGCCGATCTGGAGGCCGTGGTAGAAATCAGAATATGCAGCAAACTCAAGAAAACCAGTCCTATGGAGGAGGACGTGGTAACTCTAGAGGCAGGGGGAGCCAAAGAGGTTGTGGTGGATGGCAAAGAGGCCAAAATGCAAACAGCAATGTTGAATGTTACTACTGTGGTAAAATGGGTCATATGGCTAAAGACTGCTATAAAAAGTAGAATGACATCATGAATGGAAAATTGCAACAAGGGAATTATGCATCTTCTAGTAGACAGGGTGATGAGACAGAAATGAGCATTTGTTTATGGTGCAGCACATAAACAATTATGTGACAAGTGCACAAGAAAGCAATGAAGTGTGGTATGTTGACTCAGGTGCATCAAACCACATGATAGGTCATGCATAATGGATGCAGGATGCAAGGAAAATGGAAAAACTAGGATTTGTGGAGACTGGTGATGATACTGCACATCCTATTGTGTAGATTGGAAAAATTCCTTTGTCTATGCAGGATGGGAAAAAGAAATACCTGTCAGATGTATTTCATGTCCTGAATATCACCAAGAATCTGGTTTCTGTTGGTCAAATCGTTGAGCAGGGCTTGCAGGTCAGATTTAATCCTCCTGGATGCTTTGTTGAGGATATGAAAAATAAAGGTCGCTTGATAGCAAAAGGAAAGAAAAAGGGCAGAATGTTTACATTGAAAGCAGATATGCCTGAATTGAGTGCAGCAATGTTTGCACATGGGACCGGTGTAGTTGTAGATATTGATATCTGGCACAAACGCATTGGTCATGTTAATGTACAGCGACTTAAATCAATGCAAGCCCAAAATATTGTTGTAGGATTGCCTAAATTCAAGGTTGCAGAAATGCATAAGGTATGTGAAGCCTGTCAATTTGGAAAACAGGCAAGGAAACCATTTCCTAGACATGTTCAAGAGAGTAAGAAGCCATTGGAATTAATCCATTCTGATATGTGGACTACTAAAGTTGCATCTATTGGAGGCTGTCATTATTTTGTCACTTTTATTGATGACTATAGCAGAAAAGTCTGGGTGTATTTTATAAAAAAGAAAAGTGAAGTTTTTGGGCATTTCAAAACTCTTAAAGCTATGGTTAAAAAAGAAACTGGCTTGCAAATAAAATGCCTAAGGTCAGATGGAGAGGGAGAGTACCTCTCAAATGAGTTTGCAAGGTTCTTGCAGGAGCATGGCATAAAGCAGCAATATTCATGTAGTCATACCCCATAGCAAAATGGAATTGCAGAAAAAAAAAACAGGCATATTGGAGAGGTATCTCGTGCCATGCTCAATGAAAAAGACCTGCCAGATTTTTACTGGGCTGAGGCAGTTGCTACAACAGTCTACATAATGAACAGGACTCCCACTGCAGCAATACATGGCATGACTCCAAAGGAGAGGTATACTGGTAGGAAACCATATATTTCTCATTTGAAAATTTTTTGTTGCATTGCCTATGTACATGTGCCAGATGAGTTGAGATCCAAGTTGGATCCAAAAGATGAGAAGTGCATCTTTATTGGTTACTCTCTGCAGAAGCAGAAAGTGTATAGATGCTATAACCCTTACAAAAGCTTCCCAAAACCCCACTACAAGTACTCTAGGAGGTGAAAATCTAAAGGACTACCTATCCAACTCAGTTTTTAGTATCAAGAAAGAGCTTATGGATGTGATTACAGAGTAGCTACAGACATTGAAGGTGAATATCGCCAATATATCCACTCCTGCGGGAGGTGGGCAAGATGTGATGCATTCTAATACATGGTGGGGAAAGTGCCATCAAGCACACGACATTTAGCCATTGAATGTACCCGAAAACCAACCATTCCTGGAGCCTTCTATTCCTATTTTTTGAGGAAGAACCATACATAGGATATTTTTTCTCTGAAAGAGATGCACGAATGAAGACAAAAAGATGAAAATGCAAGATTCAACTTACCAAAATCTAAAATGACAACACAAGACATTGGACCAAAGCCTAGGAAGTTTGATCCTAATTTCAGTCCAAGGAGGTTTCCCTCTCAAAGTTACAGAGGACGACAATTTGGCGGTGGTCACAGATCAAAGGTGGAATGTTACAGATGTGGAGAAAAGAGTCATATCTCCCCGAATTTTCCAAACCCTAGAAGATCTGTGCATTACAAGCCCTTATGCAACCAATGCAAAGGAGAAGGCCATACTACAAAAGATTGTCCAAGTCCAGCCCCTGTGAAATCTACTTCTGATACCCAATAGAAGACCCAAGAACCTGCTTCCAATTTGGTAGAATTAGAAGTGACCACAATAACGCAAGCAAAGAAGGGAGAACCTGTAGTTCCAAAAGAGAACATTCCTTCTGCAAAGACTATGAAATTCAACCTTCCTCAGGAAAAGCATAACAATGCAACCCAGAGTAAGGAAGTACATAGCACTACAGAGCCACATAAAGCTATAGAGATAGAAGCGGAGACAGGACTAGAGGTCCAGGAAATAGATGATGAGGAAGTACCTCCTCATGAAGAAGAAGCGCAGATGTTTCCGCTCCTAGAAGAAAAAGGGAAAATAATAGTGGGCATGGCTCCATTTCCCAGTCGATTAGAAAAGCCTATGGATCCTATCAAAGAGTATGATTTGGTCAAACCAAGACACCTTTAAACCAAACTTAACCTTCTCACAGTTGATGATGCTGTCTTCCAGTTATCAGAAAGGATTTTAAAGCATCTTGACAAGAAGATGTGGCCTAAGGATTGCTCCCCCAACAACAACAAAGTCCAACAGAGCCTCAGAACCTGCGAAGGAAGTGGATGTGGCTAACACCTTCCTAGATCTTGGAACTCCAGAGATTAGTGTATGGATAGAAGGATGCTTTATTTCAGATGCATTGATTGATGGAGGCTCATCAGTAAACGTAATGACGAATGTGACAATGAAAGATCTAGGTTTGCAAGGAATTCAACCTACCCAGTGGCTTATCAGATTGGTAGACCAAAGTAGAATCAAACTGTTGGGAATCCTCCCATCCGTTAAAAAAAAACATTGTAGGAAGAGAATATTGGTTGACATATTTGGTGGTCAAACCAAATTCTTATGGTACTTCGTACCCTCTACTACTGGGAAGACATTGGCTTTTCAAAGCAAGAGCCAAGACGACAGACTGGTTCAAAGGCACCCTAACCCTAGGCAGAGGATCCAATAAAGCGATGTTGAAATTGTATGGATTGCAAAAAGGCAATGGATCCACATCCATCAAAGTCATAACAGACTCCTCCCATGAAGTAACAAATGGTACATCAGGGGACAAAGAGGTTGTCGAACAGATCTTTTTCAAGAAAATAGAGGCACAGTCCATAAGAGTGGGCACTGTAAGCCAACTATCAAAGGAAGCCAAGTCCTTGTCCATGGGAGAATACCTCCTTCCTCAACCTGAATTGACTTCTGAAATCACCTCTAATAGTGAAATAGAAGCATGGATGTACTGTTCTCCCTATTATATGGCAATTGTAGAGAGAGAAGCAGAGATAAAGGTAGAGACAAAGGCAGAAGCAGAAGCAGACACAGAGACAGAGGACCTGTTCTTCTCCTATAGAGCCTCTACAGAAGCAGAGATAGTCTCCGGAGGAAGAGAATGAAAACAATGAGGAAGAAAAAATGCAGGTTATGGAAGTGCAGTTGAAGAAGTTCCTCTAATAGCGGACGATCTTGTTGATGTCCCTCATTAGGGGAGTTTTGAGGTCTCGAAAATGCCTTGTAAGAGATCCTAGAGAGAGAAAAAAATTTAAGAAATAAAATCATTTTATAAAATTTTTAAAAGGTTTATATTTTGGTAAGTTAAAATATCAAAATTCGTTAATAAGTCATTGTCGTGATATTCTCGTGGTCACATCAAACCTAGAAATCTAGGTCGCCATAAAGTTGGCAAGGTTGTCATAATGAAGATCTTACCTCTCCTCATTAAAGTGAAAAGTAATATTCAATTTGAATTTTGGTGGATACTTGATTGCCTCCCTCCATCGTTTCTCTCTTCTTTTTTTCTCCTCCTTAGTAGTCTCTTCTTTGTTTTCGTTCTTGCTTCTAATCATATCCTTAGCTATGGATTAATCACCCAATGATCTCTGTAACTCAGCTGCAGATCAATCATCCAATGATCTCTGTAGCTCTCATAAAAGACCTCTCTATCATCTTCAGACTGAGTTGGATAGTGAGTATGAACCAATAAGAAAGAGAAAAAAATCTATCACGGTTACAGAGTCTATGAAACATATACTAAGATTTGAAGGAAAGAAGAATATTGATCTTTGGTTAGATGGAAAGCTATATCCCAAAGATCCTAGCAGAAATAGCACTCCTCCTTTCTATAATAGCTCATCATTAATGAGGTTTATTGGTGATGGCTACAATGGATTTTTAGGTTTTACACTTAACCTTGTTGTAGAAAAGGATATCCTTGGACTAGAGAATCATCTTTTGATGAAACACAATATAGAGTTTTTGCAGAAGCTAGAGGATTGTCAACAAAAAATTCATTCATTGGAAAAGCGTATCAAAGCTTATCAATGAAAGCAAACTTTATTAGGCCTTCGAAATTGACAAAGAGCTCTTAAAAATATTGAGAATCTCAAACGAGGAGGAGGAGACTGTGGTAAAAGAATCCAAGCAGCAAGGTATATTTTTTTTCATTTGAAAAATCTTAAATATGGCTTTATTTAAATTACTTGCATTGATTTGTGATGTTAATTTTGCTTAGATCTCTTCTACAACCAAATGCAAGTGAAAGAGATTCTTTAAAAGCATCTCAGTTTTATTATCATCTTCTTCCTTTAGTAGTTTCAAATGATATTTTGGAGAAGAAGAAATTTAAAAAGGCAAAGAAACAATGCTTGGAGTCATTTGTAAATGATCATTCTTTGGATTCTGAGTTAGTACAGAAGACACTGGATAGTATTGGTATCAGTCGAGATGCTTATATGCAACTTTTCCAGCTTTTACAATCAAATATGAAGCAAGGACAGGTACCCAATTGCATACTTCCGAAGCCATTTGTGGTTAGAACTATCAGACAGAGAGTTAATAACAAAGTGATGGGAATTCTAGGTGAGCCTTTTCATATCAAGGCTAGCTTCAAGGGCAAGAAAAAGGAGGTTATATTCAATGAATTTAACAATATTTTCCTTGACTTGCCCACCATACAATGCTTAATGATCAAATTTTATGACTTTTCAAGGCATAGGGAGTGGCTAGATTTGTGATTAAACTTGATGAAAGTGAGATTCTGAAATGTTAAAAATTGGAGAGAATCTCTATCACCTTGATGAATAGAGCACTTTTGTCAGGTCATTGCAATCACTCAACATCATTTAGTGTTCAATCTGAATATAACATCTGGTGGCTAGGAGCATTTGAGGTAGATATTGAGAATTTTGATATACTATATTGGGTTTTTCATCAAACATCAATACATAATGTTATTCAAAGGCAACAAGCAGGAGAAGAGGTATTTGTTGAAGGATTTGGGAACTACAGGATTGAGTGGCACATAGCTGGTGACCTAAAGACACTCAAATGTATATATAATGTATCAAAGGGAGCCAACTCAAGATCTCCTTGCTTATACTGCATATCACCAGCTGCAGAGTTAAACTCAAGCAATTGGAATAGAGCTCCCTCTAGGCACAATAAGGATCCACAGTTTAAACCAGTCTTGGACATTCCTTTAGCGAATGCCCATATTTGTACACTTCATGCACTTTGCAAGATAATTGAAAAGCTTGTTCATATCTATTTAGGATTTGCATGGAAGCTGAAGCCATTATCAACTAGAACAGATGCTATAACAAAGGTTGAAAAAGTTCTCTCTACAATTGGTTTGCATGGTGGCAATGTTGTATTGAACCAGATCTTTAGAAGTCTAAGGATGGTAATTGTGTCCCAAAAAAACCATCTATTGGTGGAGTGAAGGCTAGAAGGTTTCTAGGCTTTCATGGGAGACTTGGCAAGATAAACTCGAGAAATGGTGGCTCAACTATGAAATTTAATCAGTGGAAATCCCTACATAATGCAGTTAAGGATCACATTGATAATGGACAAGCTCGGAATAGAAAAGCTAAAGTTTGGAAAACACTAGACAAAGTGTTTTTTTATTGTGATAAGACTGAATGGAATGATGATGATCTCAAAGACTTTAAAAACCAATTGAACCTTTTCAAAAAGGCGATGACAGAAGCTTGGGGTGATCGATACTTTACTCACTATATGGTAAGAACTTTGTATATGTTTGTTTCTTCATTGTCGAACTCATATAATGTTTTTTAATAACTTTCTTTATTTGTTGACTATGCAGCATATTCTATACAACCATGCTCCATACTTTATTAAACAATATGGATCTCTAACTATCCGGTCAACCCAAGGTATGGAAAAATCACATTATCAAGCAAGAACAAAATATTTCAGACACACAAGACATGGAGGTGGAAGACACAAAGCCAACTGTTTATTAGAGGTCTTTCAATGGTTCTATCGACAAATTTGGCATAAGTTCAAGCTTAAAGATACAACCACATCATGCAATACATCATCTTTAGCAAGGACTATACAAATTGTTACCCAAAGAAGAAAACATAGATATTTAAATTCTTACACAAAGCAAAGATTTACAAAATGGTTACAAACCAAAAAAAAAGTTGGGAAAATATGGGTCTCAAGAAACCCTTAATCTTTGGCATCTTCTAGTCTGATTGTGTTGCAGAAGAGTCCTTAGTTTCAGGCTCCTCGACAGGGCCTCTAGAGGAGTCCTTAGTTTCAGGCACCTCAACAGGGCCTTTAGAGGAGTCCTTGGTTTCAGGTAGCTCGATTGGGCCTTTAAAGGAATCTTTTGTTTCATCCCACTCAATAAGACCTCTGTATTTCAAAAACTCTTGTTTCTGATAGCCTAGAAGAAGCTTCAAATTCTTACTATCTCCTACATAAGAGAGCAAATAGGAGCCAAGAACTCCAAAATATCCAACTCTAGATCCAGTGTATCTAGGCATGAAGCCAAAAACTCTTATGGCTTCTTCCTTCTCCACTAAAATGATCTTGTCCAAACCTCTATTGAAAACTTGAGATCCAATTACCTTTGAGATAGCTCTCAAAGCCATCATTGGTAGACTTGGAGAGCTTGACAATCTACTATGATATATTACAATTGTTTGATTGTTTAAGTTTCCAATATAATGGCCAAGGCTTTGATTTTTTCCAAGCTTCATTGGCCTAGAGCCCTTGGCCCTTCCAAGAAAGTTGTCCAGATCTTCAATCTCAATCTACACAACAAACCACAATAGTATAATATATAAGATATTTATATATAATGCATAATAAAGTCTAACATAAACTCAATGGGTAACTTCGAAGTATATTTCATACCTTAGGGTGTTCATCTTCTTCAAGAAGACTATCATCATAAAGATTTATTGAACTCTTGGGCTTCTCATCTGATGGAGACTTCAATCTCTCTTCATAACCTACATCATCAATATGAAGTTTCTTCTGGACCTGCAAGAACTCTTCTTCTGTAGGTAGCCCCCCCTTTTCATATTCTACGATCTGATTAGTACATGTATGTAAGGCTATAGAGCTATCTTGGAAATTCTCTCCCTCAACATCAAGACTTGCTAGTGGTTCTTGTTCATAACCTATAAAATTCATGTCATTTTTGCCCCAACTTGCAAGGATTGCTAAGCAATAATCTTCTCTAAGATCAAAAAGATGTTTAATATCACTTAGCAACACATATCTCTTCTTGTTGATAAGATAAGTGGGAAATATTGGAACACATGCAAGAGGACCTTCTTCACCAACCTGTGCACTTAGCTCGATCTCCTTTTCTTCCACCATTGTGATATTGTCACTCTTGAACAAACCTACATCAAAACCTTGGACAAGTTGATTCTCAACATCTTCTTGGAACATCTCCTCCTTCTCTTCGACCTCCTTATCCATACTTGCAATATCCTCTAGCATTCCCTGTTGGTCTATATCTGGAGAAGAATTTTCCATGTACTGAAGATACACAATAAATCCAATGTCCTTGTGGATCAGAAGGCATTGGTGTTGATACCTGTGGAAAGGGCAACATGTTTCTCTCTTTCTGAATTCCTCATCAATGAGGTAACCTGCCTAGCAAAGTTGACCTGGATGTACTAGTGGCTCCCATGACATCACTATAATGAACAAATCCATTGATTTCCAAACCTTGCACATGTCTATCATAAAAACAATATGTACTCCTTAAGTTTATCTTCAATATCCTCCAATAACTCCTTCAAATCAAAAGGAACATTGAAAATTTCCCTAATATAGCTAAACTTGGAAGAATTTCTAGTGGTGTGTAAGAAATCAAAGAGCCTATCATCAGAAGTCTCCATTAGCTCCTCCTCATCCATTCCTTCCAGAGATAGCTTTCTCTTTGTCATCTTGACCAACAAAATATTTATCCCTGAAAACAAAGCAGAATGGAAACAATGTCCAATAAAACAAGATGGAACCATGGAAAGAGGCCACAAATTTGCATTTTTCAAGACAAAATCAAAAAAATGAGAAATTTTTTTAATTGACCGGTGAAACGTGAAAACAAGGTGTTCAAGGCGAATTCCGGTGAAGAAATCGTGTTTCACCGGACACTACTTGAAGACGAAAGTTATTTGAATATCTCACTGGTGAAACGCGATAGTTAGCAAAATAGTACTAACAGAGATATTATTTCACGTTTCACTGGTCAAAAGATGCAAAACAAGAAGAGAAACATGAACTATGAATTAATTCTATTGAAACACATAAATTTATGATCAAATCCTTTCTGAAAAAGCTATGCTTCTTTTAAAAGATACAAAGCACATAACATCTGTAATTTTTCAAGTGTTATTAAAAATTCTTTCTATATTAATCAAACTGATTTTGTTCAAATAGTAATAACAAAATTTTATTACCTATAAAAAATTGTTGAACTGCTCTTCAAACAGGAAGGAAGGACCTTGAAGGAAAGTCGAAACAAAATTTCGGAAGAAAGAAGACAATATCGGAGATAATGGCTTTGAAAAGCTTTTATATTGACTGTCAAGCGTGTGGTGATAGTTCCAATGAAAAAGTTTGCATAATGATGGAAAAATAAACGCGACTGTAAATTTGGACGAAATTTCCAATATTTTTGCATGCAAGAAATACCTCAGAATACATGCACACATGTCTCACTTAACACACCATATCAAATTCCTCAGAAGACGTGCGCACCCCCTTTTTTCGAGAATACGTCACACGTGTTTTACTTAACACTTCGCCAAGTAATGCTTGTACCATCGATGAAAAAATTACTCGTGTAGTTGAATATGCTACGAATAGATCTCTACCCCTCGTGGTTGTCTGTGCCTTTGAAGGGCATGCATGCAAGAAGGAACGTTGAGTCCAATGCAAATGCTAAGATAACTTCCTGGAAAAGAAAAAGAAAGGTGCTCCTTCCAGCAAGCAGAAAACATTCCCTGCTCCGCCTTCGCCTTTGGTGTTTCTTCCAATCTCTACTCATTTCACCGCTCCCCCAATAAAGGAAACCAACAGCTAAATTCGTTTCTTATTTTTATGGTCATGGAGCACATTTTTGTGGTCATGCAATAGGGCCTTCGAGCGCATTCTCGTGGTTGTAAAGAACGTATTCGCGTTTCACCAGACCTATTACAAATTTGGTTCTAAATGGATTTTTCCCAGCAAAGCTCCAAAGAAGGTATGGTTTTTTGCATCCTCCTTCTCAATGAACAGGCGTCCATTTAATGCATTTTTTTGATACTTTTCCTTAATTTTTTATATTATTATGAGCTTATGAGCACTATAAATGAATTTTTTCCATAGTGTGAGCATTCCTTAATGTTGTGGATATTTAAGGCAATCCTTCAAACTTTTTCCTTAATACTGTGGATATTTTAAGTAATTTTAAAAGCATTCCTAAGATTTGTCCGGTGAAACGCGAAAACAACATGCTGCAAGGAGGCCTCCTGTCTGAAATTCGTGTTTCACTGGACACACTGGACAAGAAGTCCAGTGAAATGCGAAAAAAACATGCTGCAAGGAGGCCCTTTGCCTGAAACTCGCGTTTCACTGGACACACTGGACAAAAAGTCAGCTAAAACACGAAAACCACATGCATCACGGATGCCTCTTGTCTGAAACTCGCGTTTCGCTGGACATACTCGACAAGAAGTAACATGTCTTTTTTTGGCAGATGGCTAGGACTAAAGCAACAGCAAGGAAGGAGAAGATTGATCCTAGGGGCTTAACATCAAAGATTCATCAATCTTCAAAGCCTCAGAAGCTCTCTAGAAAGTCAAAGCCAAAGAGAAGGTTTTCTCAAAATGTCAGGTGCCTAAGGGAGACTAGGAAGGCAATAAATGCTCTTGACAGTGCAATTCCAAAGTTGTCTTTTTAGAGGCTTGTCACGGAGATTTGTGACAAATATAGTTTGGATAGTTTCAGATGGACAAGAACAGCCCTTAGTTGTATACAAGAAGCCACAGAGGATTTTTTAGTTGAGTTTTTCCAAGATGCCTATATTTGTGCTGCTCATGCTCATAGGCTCACACTCACGGACAATGACATGGTAATTCTTAGGAGGCTAAGATATAGATTTTTAAAGGTCCTTGAGCCTATTCCCCTCACTGATGAGAAGACATTTAATATCCTTAATGTGCCCCTAGCTAGGAGAAAGAAAGATGCTTCTGGTCTCAAGGTTGAGGATGTCACCCATGAGAGGGATACAAGGCAACATGAAAAAGAGGAGAAAGCTAAAGAGGAACATGCAGATAAATGGAGAGAGTATAGGAGGCAAAGGGCTGAAGAAAGGGAAGTAGAGCAACTATAATCCTTTGAAAATGAGTTGTCGACCCTTCTTGAAGCAACTAATCCAAAAGGATTCGGTGTGTTTTGTTTCTTACCTGGTGACTTAGGCAAAAAAACTGAGATTATCTCCTTTGATGTTGAATGTGTTCAGATTCTTAAGGATAAAAGAAGAGAAGTAAATGACAGTATTATTATTGTTGGCCTAAGGTATATCCACCCATAATTACTTCTACTTTTTGATATTTTTTTAACAATAAGATTTTTCTTGTTTATACTCACTATTTCTATGCCTTTTCTAGGTGTGTAATGCATGAGTTTCCTTTGGATATGCAACAAAAAATTGAGGTTCTTAATCCATCTATCTCATTCTTTATTAGGAACGAGTTTGATACAAGTTTTGTTGAGCAGTGGTTCAATCTGATTGACTTCGATACTTTGGAGCTCCTTATAATTTCATATAATGAAAAGTAAGTGATTCAATATTCTATTAGAGTTTTTGAGATTTTATCCTACTAATTTGTTGAGATATGATTGCTTTTAGTTCTCATTGGAGCTTGATTGCAATAGACCTTATGGATAAGCAATGTTTTTTAATCAACTCTATGAAAGGAAGCCATGGAAATGCTAAATTGTAAGTTATATTATCCAAGGGCTCCTTGATATTTCAATTTTTTTTTGTAAGTACTCTAAATTGCAATATATTTTATATATAGAGGTGCAAAAAGATTAATTGAAGAGCTAGAGAAAAGACCCCCTATGCCATCTGATTTACTTGCAACAATGCAATATAGACAAGTTGCAGTAAGTTATTGATTAAAATAATTGAAACATACGTTTATTCTATGAACTACCATCCGTCCTCTTTATAGTTTTACTTTGTGTTGGTGGTTGCAATGTCCCCATCAGGATGATAGCCATTCTTGTGGCTGGAGGTGATTGCAAATGCTAAAAGAATGGTTAACTTTGTTTATCTTAATGATGATAAACATGTAAAGTTAATATGAAAGATGCTAAACTTTAAGATAGATATTAATTGCAAATAGTCCATTGATGATAAAAATATAGTCTATTGTAAGAACAATAATGAACTAAATTTCTATAAATGTGTGACAGTTTTCGAAGGATTCATATGCATCTGAGCATGTTTGGTGAGATTGGATTTTTGATGCTTAGAAGTGCTTAAAAATAGCTAAAAATTACGAATATCAAGGGAAAAATATTCAATGTCGAAGGCGGTGGCTCGACCTAGGACGATTTTAAGCGTCAAGTGCTTTAAAGGCGCCCGAGCGACACTTGTTGATTTTTTATAAATTTTCAGGTTGCTGTGCGGGTTTTCAAGAGTTATTGGCCAATGCAGGATGCCAAGCCAGATGCCCAGGATTTTTCAGAGCTCAATTCGGAGTCTGGACGGGGAAATGGCCAAGAAATCGGTCAAGATTTGAAGAGGTGGACATTAGAGTGGTCAAATGGATAAGTGACCCTTGGGGCCAAAATTTCATGCCACATGAAATGTTGGCATGAAAAAAAAAAACGTGATGAGGAAGAATAAGGCGTGGACAGTATGGCGCTGAAATTTGCGCTTCTTGCTTGATAGATCATGATGGGTGGCTACAAATAACCCCCCTGACCAACATTGGGCCTTGATTACTCTCTGCCTACTGGTCTTATCGCTGTCCTTCACCCATCAAATGGTGGCCTGGTTGGAAATCTCTGATTCTAGTCTTTCTCTCTCCTCCCTCTCTCTCCCTTAAGGGGTTGTTCTTGTGTGGAAGAAGACAATGAAGAATGATAGAGGAAAGCTTGTCCGGATGAGACCGGATTGCTTCTGGGTGGATGAAGACATGAAGAGTGCTATTCTTGAAGATGTTGGACATTGAATGAGGGCTGACACACAGTCCCATAGCAAAATCGAGATTCTGAGACACAAAGCCTAAGCGGTAATTCAATTTTTATGAAGAAAAAAATGAGTTTTTATGCTATTTGCTTCATGAATATTTATTCCCATGGGCTGATTATGCATTATGTTGTTGTTTGCTGTGAGTTTGATCAGTTTATGCTCAGAAAATCAGAAAATCATAAGTGTGGTGGCTGAAATTAATGATATAAAATCCGTAAAACATGGGTTTAAGAGGCAAAATGGGATTTCTTTTTGCAAAATAAAGGGGAAACATGAGGTATAGCATCAATAAAACCTGAAATTTTGCTGTCAAAGAACCTAAGGGCCATAGCCCATAATCAATCTCAATTTCTAGTCAAATTTTTATTGAAAATAATAGAGAAAAAATACTAAAAAATGGTGGAAAATGGGCTTTAAATGGGAGAAATTTAGGAAACGATAAAAGAAAAATTCTAGAAAATTACATAAGTGTTTGTGCAATGTATAATGAAGGTAGAGCACGAGGTTAGCCTCGGTTCACCCTCATTTCTATGTTTTTATTCGTATTTATTGCTTTCTCCACAAAGAAATACACATAAAATGACTCTTACACCTATCAACGATTGCAAAACATTAAACGGTAGGGTGAGAGGGGAGTTTGAGCGTCAAAGTACAATCTTAAATCTGATTTATGTATTACATTATGGCTATAGGACATTATTTTAAAATAAAGAAAAAGGCAGCATGAACGTAAAGCTCGATGTCTCTCCTCGTTTCAATACATTAACGTTAGCATGGAAATCATGAAAAGATTGGTTTCGCATGATACACAATGCTGATTTTCTATTGTTTGTTCACTAAACCATTCATATTATGCACTATGCATGGTTCATGGTATTGAAGGAAAATCTCCTGGATTGCATAGCAACTGTTTTCTTAGGACTTTGACCCACGATTGAGAGTGTGAGGTTATCCCTTGCCATAGGGTAGAGGGTCGGTTTCCTAAGGGACTGTGATTTGAGGAAGCATGGTATATCTCCTGGAAATACGAGAAATATAAAAAAGAGGAGTTTGTGCTCGTTTGTGTTATATGTTTAGCAACGCATCAAAGGGCCAATCCCTGCGATGTAGGAGAGCTGCAGTGGGGCTCCGACTATTAGTCGGTGGAGTGCCTCCTATATGTGTGTGATGAGGCTTTATGCCTAAGTACTTTGGGATCTCCCTCTGAGGAGTTTAAGGAAAATGTTGGACTATAAACTATAAATGCATGAATTAAGCTTTAGGGTGGTTTGTCCTTCAGCATTAGATTGACGCTCCTGGTCCGCGAGGCCGTGAGGGTGTTTGTGTGTCATGAGCATGAGGTCCGGCTAGTGCTATAGCCAGTGCCGGCCCATTTCAGGTCCCATCAATGGTGCATCTATCGGGAGCCACTTATAAGTGGTGGTTTTCAGATTTAGGGTTTCTAGGGACCAAAAGGAAGTTGGTTTATGTCCTTTGACAAGGACCGTCAAGTCGAAATCCAGAAAGCAGAACGTTCTGAGAGGGCTAGGCGGCGGTTAGAGATCGTAAGTAGTTATTCTCCTCAAAAGAGTAGTCCAGTACGTATACGAAGCAGTTGTCTTAGTAACCCAACTGCTCTACATAGTCTGTTAGGGTCAGGAGGAAGCATAAGTTCTTCCTCTCCTCCACCAAGTCTACCCACTTCAAGTGGGGGGTGAATTCACCCATTCAAGCTCCTATTGCTAATCCGATTGTCACCATGGCACAACCTATTGCAATTCCTGCAGGGACGTCAGATTTACCAGCCTTAGGAGTTCCCTTGCCCATTTTTAATGGGTTAGTGGAAGAGGATGCAGAATTTCACATTTGTGAATTTCAGAGATTGATGTTCAATTATCGCATCCAAGACGAGGGACATCTCATGATGTTCTTCAATATGACGTTAAAAGGAAGGGCTGCGGTATGGTATCACAGCATAGAGTCTGGAACCATAACCACCATTGATCAATTCTATGCGGCTTTCTGAGCAGAATATGCCCCTGAAAGAGGTGGCCAATATTAGTTGCGGGTCTTGAATGTAACACGTCAAGATCCTCACGAGAATGTAAAAGCATATGCCAAGAAGTTGAAGGAAGTATTTCGTAAGTTGTAAACTTACATTCCCATCCCGCCAGCTACCCAATTGCAATACTTTTTGCATGGATTGGACTTTAATATCCAAATACAATTGAGCAGTGTGGCCTTGGCAAATATAGACACTGCTATTATGCGGGCAGAGGGAGCAGAAGCATGATTACAAACGGCCTACTCCTCTCGAATGAATGTTAATGGGGGTTTAGTACCTAGTGGCAATCCAGCATTGACGAATGGAAGTCAAGGGATGCCTATGACTAACCCTATTGGGAGAGGGAGCGTGGTTCAAAATGTACCTTTATTGCCAACTCCTCCCAGTGTGACTATGCCCATGGCAAGTCAGTTGGCTCCATCAAATGTTGGAGACCAAGTTTCAAATTCAAATGTTGTTCCTATGGGTCAACAACCAATGCCAAATCAGATTGTTAGGCCAATGGAACGACGAGTTGACAATCGAGACTACAAGTCGAGTGCATCTAATGTCCTTGACGAAGTTAAGGACATGATGAAGCATTATATCGATATGATCTCCGAGCAATATCGACAAATAGCTGTCGACGTTAATTTCTTGAAGAAGCAACAAAATTTGATATGGAGTCGACGCCCTGAAGAGGGTGGACCCTCTAGATTCAGTTGTAAATGGTGTGGTGGATAGCACTTTCCCAGAAACTGTCCAAATGTGAAGTGTGACATTTATGGGAAGTCAGGCCATTTAGCTGCTACCTGTTGGAGTAAGATTAGTTCTCTCCAACAAGGGAGTAAACAGCCAGGCCCAATGAATCATAGAGCGCAAGGAAATAACTTGTAGCCAAATGATGCACCAAGAAAAATATTGCAGAGGGAAAAAACAACTATAGAAGAGTTGCCACAAGGCAACGGAGTCAGCCTTATCGAGGCTGTACGAGTCAATGATGTTGAAACCTCTAACTTAAGGGCCGTGACAAGAGGCTAAAAGGCTAAAGAGGTTGACAAAGATAATACAAAATCGATTGAGGCAAACCCTAAACAAGGGGATAAGGGGACGCAAGTCCAGAATCCTAGTATGGAAGGGGGACCACTAAGGCCGGTTGATAGGAAAGGTGACCCTAAGAAGGATGAGGAAGTGCCAAGAAAGAAGGCAAGAGCTAAGAAAGAAGCACCAAAACCGGTCCAAAGACCAAAAGAGAGGATGGTTTGGCGAGAAAAGAGAGCTTTGGCTACTTATCATGACTTTGATTTAGCAAGTTCTCTCTGTGAAGTTAAACCAGATGTGAACCTCTTGCAATTGATCAAATTATCTCCAGGAGTACGCAAGGAATTTAAGAAGATCCTGCGTATCGGATATATTGTGGAACCTCTGGGCATAGCACGAGTAGGGGAAGATTGGTTTGACCGTGCTGAAAAGAATTGCCCTAGGGTTCTAGCTTATGTGGATGGAATATTAGTGGAACATGCCATTGTAGACACTGGATCCTCCGTCAATATCATGAGTTTAGAGTTGATGGAGAGGTTGGGTCTAGGCATCCAAAAAGACAGCTCCACCCTTTTGAGAATGGCTGATGATAGTCTAAGACAACTAGAAGGTTGTGTAACTAGAGTCCATGTTACAGTTGCAAGTGTAAAATGTTTCTTGGACTTTAGGGTGATCAGATTTGCAGGACGTCCTAGCTATCGAGTTTTGCTAGGTAGGCCTTGGATCTTACGAATAGACTGTCAAGTCGATATACCCGTCGGTCGAGTGGTTCTAGGTAGAGGTGCTAATCGAGTAATAGTTTATGCTTATCCTGAGTCTCCTCAAAGTGAGAGAGCTCCTTTATCATCTACTGAATTAGAGACAGCAGATGATCCATTTGGTAGTGAGACATCATCCAACTGATGAATCTAAAGAGGGGTCCACTACAGAGGATATCTATCAGATAACTCTAAATGAGCCGATAGAGCCACAAGATAGGATAAGAGACGCGGATGTGATTGAGTTGGACCTTGGCATGCCAAATGATTCGCGGCCAATTAAATTAGGTTCCATGCTCAGTCCAGCAGAAAGGGAGGACTATGTGTCCTTGATTCAAAAATTCCGTGATATCTTTGCTTGGAGTTATGATGAGGTGAGAGGCATTCCTCCCAGGCTAGTTGTTCATACTATTCCTGTAAAAGAAGGTAGTCGTCCTGTGCGTCAGAAAGTAAGGCGTATGCCTTTTGAATTGAGGGACGGGCTGTTTGAGGAGTTACAGAAGTTAAGAAAAGCTGGTTTAATCTTCCCTATTCAACACAGAGAATGGTGTTCACCAGTTGTTATCAGGAAGAAGAAGAACAACCAGATCCGATTATGTGTAGATTTTAGAGAGCTGAATAAGCAGACAGTTAAAGATTACTACCCGTTTCCATTTATTGACTAGATTTTGGATCAATTAGCGGGTAGGGAGATATAGTCGTTCATGGATTACTTTTCGGGATACAACTAGATGGCAATTGCAGAGGAAGACAAGTTGAAAACGACTTTTATTACTGTCTTTGGTACTTTTGCGTACCATGTGATGGCCTTTGGTTTATGCAATGCACCTAGATCGTGGCAACGAACAGCAAACAAGACCTTTGGTGACATTTTTCCAAATGAGTTGAAAGTATTTATTGATGACCTGGGGGCAGCCACTGTAAGGGAAAGGATGTTGATTATTTTAAGAAAGTGCTTTGAGCGCTGCAGACAATTTTGTATCGCTCTTAACCCATGGAAGTGTGTCTTTGGAGTACCTTATGGGCTATTGCTAGGCCATGTGGTCAGTTCAGTGGGAATAGCAACTGACCCTAAAAAGATCAAGGCCATAGTTGCTATGAGCCCACCGCGCACTCCGAAAGAGGTTCATAGCTTTCCGATAGGGTACTATCGAAGGTTTATAAATGCCTTGGCAGAAAGAACATTGCCATTAACGAACTTATTATCCTTTAGCTGTCTATTTGAATGGAATGACCCTTGTAAGGTAGCTTTTGAGGATGTGAAGCAGGAGCTAGTAAAAGCACCATTTTAAAAGCACCTAAAAGGAGCGAGGTGTTCTATATATTTTCAGCAGCCACCATGCATAGTATAAGCTACTGTTTAGCCCAAATCTGGGAGGAAAAGTGGTATCATCCGATAGCTTTTGCTAGTCGGAAATTGGGCATTTTAGAGATCAAGTATACCTACATGGAGAAGTTGTGTCTTGCGATGGTCTTTGGGACTAAGAAATTCAGGCACTACATCCTCTATGAAAAAGTAGTGTTCTATACGAAGGCGGAAGAGCTTAGATTGCTTATGAACAAGCTGCAACTGCCTGATCATTTGGCAAAGTGGCTAATCACTTTGCAAGAGTTCAATTATGAGATTAAGAGTAAGCTACCGAGGTTGTAGGGTATTGTGGAATGCCTTGTGGATTTCGAGGAGCCGAAAGATACTTTGGCTGAAGAAAGTGATATTGAAGAAATGTTTAAAATTGATACAACTTCTATCCCATCTTGGTATGCTGTTATTATGCATTATCTATCAACAGGAGAGACGGGAGCCGGTTTGTCAAAGTCAGAAAAGAGAAAAATCAAACAACAGGCATTGAAGTTTTCCTTCAGGGACACTATATCGGTAAGGTGTTGATGATATCTACCGCCGATGTGTGATGCCTGATGAGGTTCCTTTTATCTTGGAGGAGTGTCATGACTCTGCATGTGGAGGGCACTTCGCGGGATGGTTGACGGCACAGAAAGCTTCAAGAGCTGGATATTGGTGGCCGTCCATCTTCCAAGATTCTTTTGAGTATGTGAAGAGATGTGATACCTGTCAAAGACACGACAGTAGAGAGAATAGGAAACATCCACTTACACCTATCATGGCTATTCTTCCATTTGAGAAGTGGGGCATTGATTTTGTGGGTCCTATTACTCCGTCGTCTACTACCCAGAAGAGGTATATTATAGTAGCCGCTGATTATTTTACAAAATGGTCAGAAGTGCGGGCGACGAGGCAGGAAAACGCAAAAGAGACTGCAAGTTTCTTGTTAGAGCAGATTATCTGTTGTTTCGGTCCCCCGAAAGAATTAGTGTCGGACCGTGGAACCCATTTCCTGAATAAGGTGATTGACTGAGGCTTGGCAAATCAAGCATAATAAAACGACTCCTTATAATCCGCAAGCAAATGGGCAGGTGGAAAGTACTAATAAGCAGCTTGTGAGTATATTGTCTAAAATAGTCTCTGAGAAGAAATAAGACTGGGACAAGAAGCTGTATGTGGCAGTATGGGTGTACAATACAACGTTCAAGCGAGCTAGCAACCATACTC
Source organism: Lygodium microphyllum (assembly GCF_053477565.2). Lineage (NCBI taxonomy): Eukaryota > Viridiplantae > Streptophyta > Polypodiopsida > Schizaeales > Lygodiaceae > Lygodium > Lygodium microphyllum. Next base: position 39,546,893 of record NC_141147.1, read on the forward strand.
CATTCAAATTGGTCTATGGGGAAGAGTGTGTTACCCCTTGAAATCGAATTGCCGACCATACGGTTTGCAATTAACCATTCTTTGGGAGATAAGGATTCCCTTTTTGAATGTTTCATGACCATAGCCCACCTGGATGAGCTGAAATTGCAGAGCTTATTACACTAGGAGGTAGCCAAGCATCGGATGAAGCAGTTGCATGACCTTAGGACAAAGAAGTATACCTTTAAAAAAGGGCAATTAGTCCTCTATTATGATGCCCGTAGGGAGTTGTTTCCAGGGAAGCTAGAACCTAAATGGGATGGCCCCTACAAGATTGTCAGGTTAGGGAAAAATAGGTCTACGGCTCTATTAGCTGATCTATAGGGAGTAGAGTTTAAAAATAAGGTTAATCTTAATAAGATTAAACCTTATTATTTCTAAGTATGCTAATACAAAGAAAATGCATTGCAGGTCCATGCTGGGGATGATTTGAGACCTGCAAAAGAGCTAAAAGCTGGTTGATGGGTCAGTTAATCCCTTATTTGGAGCACCCATATTTGGAGCAGAGATACCATCAGGGGAAACTCATCTGGTGGAGCAAAGGATAAAAAGTGATTGAGTAAGAAGACGGAACCTTTGTGTGGGAGATCAAAGTCTTCTGCCATCACTGCTTACGACTGTTGACAAGTATCCCTGTTGAGTTCAATGAAGAAGGTGGGATGGAGCCATTAGTTCATCCTCTCAACATGCTAAATTTTGATTACCAGTGTTGGAGTAGTAATCCGAGATCCCCGACGTAGAGTTACGATGAAGTTAGCTGCTTATCTCGGGGTAGGATTCACTAATAATATGGCGGAGTATAAAGCCTTGATTATGGGACTGCATATTGCCAAACAAGGTGGTATTCATCGGTTGTTAGTAAAAGGGGATTCCCAGTTGATCCTGAATCAACTAGATGGGACATACATAGTGCGGAACCCCATTCTTTGTATGTATCATCGGACTGCTATGACCCTACTTGAAGAGTTTGAGAGAGTGTCTTTTCAGCTGATTCCACGTTACTGGAATCAGTTTGCGGATTCACTGGCAAATCTTGCTTATGAGGAAGACCTCTTCTTTAATTGTGGTCCTAGTTTGGATATTGTTATCAATGATGAAACAGGACCCGGTCACTTGTGGGGAATGTTATCAGAGCATGTAATATATGGCAGACGATGGTTGATATGGGTGATGCAAAGAGTAGCCGAAACCAATCTACCGTTATTTTCCTGGACCCATAGGTTGATTAGATAACATGTTATGCGTACGCCTCTTGCTATATATGTAGGAGGGATGGGTCATAACCTTATGCATCTAGTTTAGGGCTACGAGCCTTGTGTTTTCCTCCTTGGGAAGGAGCCTATTATTGTATATATGTGCTCTTTCAGGGAGGGATGTGTAGGTGCTATTCTGTTTTATCTCATTAGGCCAAGAGGGCCAGTTTTGCGAGGTTTTACTGTTTTATTTCATTAGGCTAAGAGGGCCAATTAAGTTTGGTAGTGAAGTGCTATATTTCATTAGGCCAAGAGGGCCAGTTGACTGTTTAGTGCAGGTGCGGTTAATGGTTTTTGTTTTAGTTCTGTGCTAGATAGGTTCGGAAGAAGAGCTTGGAAGGAGCCTTTTTTTGCATGGAAGCTTCTCATGGCCCTATCCAGGTGATATTTCTCCTTTATGAGTACCGTGGTTTTTATGTTATATGTGTTTGTGTACTTGTTAAGGGGTTTTTTGTTTCTTATTGGGGACCAGCGTCCAAGGCATGAAGTCCTAGGTTTAGGTTCAATATGTCTGAGGGAGGTTTGAATAGTCGTTGCCTCCTATAAAGACATTGTCAGACATCAAAAGACCCGTTTTAGAAGTAGTCCTAGTGACCCTGTTCTGCTAGCCTGCTAGGCAGCCGTTCTAGGAGTTCTTGTTAGTTGTGAGGCAGTTAGAGAAGCCTGCACAAGAAAAATGATGATGATAAAAGAAAACAAACCCTGAATATCTTAAAGACAATAAATATATACAGAGGTGTGTAAAAAGGGGTTCTAACCCCTATAAAAATAGAAAATGACAAAAAGAAAAATTTATGAGCAGTTAATCATCACCTAGTAAAGGCCTGGTAGGTTCCTGGGGACAAGTCAGACCTGGGGCCGATGCCTTGTCTTCCTAGGGGTGGCATCTTGCTGGAAAAGAAGAAATTAAGGAAGGTTGGAGCAAAAATAAAAGTGAGTGTCAGAAAACGATTAAGTGTCGCCTTGCGAGGGTTTGGTAGGTTCTTAGGTATCGAGATAGGACCTGAGGCCGATGCCATGTTCTCCTTGGGTCACTACTCTCAGCTCCCTCCTTTTTACATACTCGAATATGTCAATAAACTAAAAACCCTAAAAGAGGAAATGTGCTACAAGAAAACACTTCTTGATCACGCTATAGGAGTCCTCGTCTAGTAGGAGCTCCTAGTTGTGTTGTCCTTAGTTAGGTAGGTAGTTCCGACCATCACTTAGGACAACCTCTTTGATAGTTTTTTTTAGTTTGGCCGTGTTGGAGCAGTCGGTTGGTGACTAGCTGCGGACCTTTTATCAGATTATGCTAGGCCTACTCCTTGTGGATGTCATGCCTTGGTTTTGTCAGGGGGTAGGGTGAGCATTGTGCTGTGTTGTATCTATTTTGTCAGCTTGATGCTTTCTTTGGTTGTTTTGTGCAGATCTATTGTGGAATTCGATGGGCTGAGTTGCCCTATCCCGTGGTCGCCAATGAGAGCGTAGTTTTGATGCCGAGAAGTGCTTAAAAATAGCTAAATATTATGAATATCAAGGAAAAAATATTCAACGTCGAAGGCGGCGGCTAAGCGTCAAGTGCTTTAAAGGCGCCCGAGAGACACTTGTTGATTTTTGATAATTTTTCAGATTGCTGTGCAGGTTTTCAGGAGTTACCGGCCAATGCAGAATGCCTGTCAAGAATCGCGTGGTGGAGGGGGTTGCTCAAGATGCTGCGCCGAACACACACAGAATGCACAAGGAGAAGCTCACTCAAGAGACAAGAAGAGAGATGGAGGCCAAAACGTTTTCTTGCTGATTTCTTCTTCTTCTTCCACACTCTTTACAATGTACACAAAGTATAGATAAGATACAACATAAAAGGAAAGTGGCCTACTAAGTCAAACAATGCATAACCGACTACACTAGTCGACTGGCGCTATAACTATGCCAGCTGTAAATAGGTGTAACAACCTGAATATAATAAGTAATGAGTTAGTGGCCATGTGAGAGTCATAATGACCACCGACGTGCTAAGTGTAGACGTGTGGACCCATCTAACCAGGCGGTCCATCATCAATGTCCGCATGTGTTGAGCTTGTCATCTCAACAATGCCAAGCCGATTGCCCAAGATTTTTCTAAGCTCAATTCGGAGTCCGAATGGGAAAATGGCCAAGAAACCGGTCAAGGTTTTAAGAGGTGGACATTAGAGTGGTCAAATTGGTAAGTGACCCTTGGGGCCAAAATTTCATGCCACATGAAATGTTGGCATGAAAAAAAAAACATGATGAGGAAGAACAAGGCGTGGACAGTATGGCGCCAAAATTTGCGCTTCTTGCTTGATGGATCATGATGGGTGGCTCCAAATAACCCGCCTGACCGACATTGGGCCTCGATTACTCTCTGCCTGCTAGTCTTATCGCCATCCTTCACCTCTCAAATGGTGGCCTGGTTGGAAATCTCTGATTCTAGTCTCTCTCTCCTCCCTCTCTCTCCCTTAAGGGGCTGTTCTTATGTGGAAGAAGACAATGAAGAATGATGGAGGAAAGCTTGTCCCGATGAGACCGGATTGCTTCCGGGTGGATGAAGACATGAAGAGTGCTGTCCTTGAAGATGCTGGATATTGAATGAGGGCTGACACGCAGTCCCATAGAAAAACCGAGATTCCGAGACACAAAGCCTAAGCGATAATTCAATTTTTATGAAGAAAAAATGAGTTTTTATGCTATTTGCTTCATGAATATTTGTTCCCATGGGCTGATTATGCATTATGTTGTTGTTTGCTGTGAGTTTGATTAGTTTATGCTCAGAAAATCAGAAAATCATAAGTGTGGTGGCTGAAATTAATGGTATAAAATCCGTAAAACATGGGTTTAAGAGGCAAAATGGGATTTCTTTTTGCAAAATAAAGGGGAAACATGAGGTATAGCATCAATAAAACCTGAAATTTTGCTGTCAAAGAACCTAAGGGCCACAGCCCATAATCAATCTCAATTTCTAGTCAAATTTTTATTGAAAATAATAGAGAAAAAATACTAAAAAATGGTGGAAAATGGGCTTTAAATGGGAGAAATTTAGGAAACGATAAAAGAAAAATTCTAGAAAATTACATAAGTGTTTGTGCAATGTATAATGAAGGTAGAGCACGAGGTAAGCCTTGGTTCACTCTCATTTCTATGTTTTTATTCGTATTTATTGCTTTCTCCACAAAGAAATACACATAAAATGACTCTTACACCTATCAACGATTGCAAAACATTAAACGGTAGGGTGAGAGGGGAGTTTGAGCGTCAAAGTACAATCTTAAATCTGATTTATGTATTACATTATGGCTATAGGACATTATTTTAAAATAAAGAAAAAGGCAGCATGAACGTAAAGCTCGATGTCTCTCCTCGTTTCAATACATAAGCGTTAGCATGGAAATCATGAAAAGATTGGTTTTGCATGATACACAATGCTGATTTTCTATCGTTTGTGCACTAAACCATTCACATTATGCACTATGCATGGTTCATGGTATCAAAGGAAAATCTCATGGATTGCATAGCAACTGTTTTCTTAGGACTTTGACCCACGATTGAGAGTATGAGGTTATCCCTTGCCATAGGGTAGAGGGTCGGTTTCCTAAGGGACTGCGAAGTGAGGAAGCATGGTATATCTCCTGGAAATACGAGAAATATAAAAGAGAGGAGTTTGTGCTCGTTTGTGTTATATGTTTAGCAGCGCATCAAAGGGCCAATCCTTGCGATGTAGGAGAGCTGCAGTGGGGCTTAGTCGGTGGAGTGCCTCATATATGTGTGTGACGAGGCATTATGCCTAAGTACTTTGGGATCTCCCTCTGAGGAGTTTAAGGGAAATGTTTGACTATAAACTATAAACGCATGAATTAAGCTTTAGGGCGGTTTGTCCTTCAGCATTAGATTGACGCTCCTGGTCCGCAAGGCCGTGAGGGTGTTTGTGTGTCATGAGCATGAGGTCCGACTAGTGCTATAGCCAGTGCCGGCCATTTCAGGTCCCATCATTTGGTACGTCAAAGCAAAGCTCTTGAAGTATATAATGGTCAATTGTATACAACCAACAACAGAGATTGGTGGGGATTTGCACCATGAAGGAGATGCGGTGCCTATAACCACGGAAGGTGAAGCCACAACTTCAACACCTTTACCCACACCTTCTATACCCAAGACATCAAAGAAAGACAAAAGGACTCCTAGAAAGGATAGTTCTCCAAAAAAGAAATAGCTTTACCATATCGCCTTGTAAGTCTTCATATATAGAAATTTTCCCTTCAGCCCTTGTATATCTCATAGAGATGGCAGATAGACATCTGCTACAAAATTTGTACATATATTTTATATTGATAATAAAGATATCTTTTCTTGAATGTCCTTGCAGTGTATATTATTTTCTCTCCTTTTTTATATCTGTAAAATATAAATTACAAATGTTTGTTAGTTAGGAAGTGAGATCTTGATATATATCTAAGTAGATATAATATGATGTGAAAACTTATTCGTTTCTTGTCAAGTTGGAATACAAAGGAGTATGGTAGTTCAATGTCTTCATTTTGTAAATCCATCCTCACTTGATGTAGCATACATAATTTTCTGATCTTTAAGATTGCAATAATATCCTTGTTGAACCAAATATCAAGATCCAGTATAGGATCTTTGCTAAAATCATTAAGATTCTGGTCTAAAGCAACTAGACTACTACCAACAAAATGCCATTGACTATAGTAAAAGCTAAGGATAAAATTTTAAGTAGCAATCATATATTTACAAGCTATAGAGTCTTGATCTATCTTACATATAATTTTTCATTCTGTCCTTGTATCCCATCCTTCATCAACAAATTGTATGATATGATCATATGTTAGTCTCTTCACTGAAAGCATGGTTTTTGTTATTCTTATCTCCATATTAGAGAAGAAATCAATAAATATATTAATAGGCATAAACAAAATAACTTTGCTTAGCCTACTTGAGATATTAGATTTTAGTGCTTTCTGGATCTCAGAGAATATCTTACATCTATAGCCCTCACTAGTAGCTGGACTTGGAAAATGCCACTCAAAGCTTGAAAAATCTGGCAAAGGAAGGAGGTTTATTGATCCCCATTGGCAACGCCGCATAGGAATAACATAAGAATGGTCATAAAAGAATATTCCATTCTCTGCAAGCTTTGTTTTCTTTCTGCCTCTATACATTTCTTCTCACAATTGAACCATGTATAACATCAATAACATCAATAATAGACTCCACTGGTTGCCATTCCTCAAGATTAGAGGGATAGACATCTACAAGAAAAATAAATATTATAATGGAAAAACCTAAACCATGTTTAAGAAATGAAAAACTTTAAGAATCAAATTCTTACAATTTGGTCTATGCATTGGAAGCTTTGAAGATCCAGGTCTCAAACACAGCTCTCTATGCATGAACACATGTTGGACTAGTACCTCTTTGATGCTATTCTTATTTGCTCCAAGCTTAAAATCTCGGATTCTGCCCTTCCAAGCAGAAATAAACGAGCTCTCATGTCTTTTCCTTTTTCCACGTTTTGCTTGTTGCATGGTGATCCAACTACCTTTGCTAATGATAGTAGGAATCCATCTTCCATCAGTTTGGAATGAGTTAAACACTGATATGGATGTGATTTGGGAGCTTGGACGCCTTGTTGAAGGTCGAATTTTTGTATCCATGGTAGAAGAGAGAGAGACATGCACACACACACACAGAGAGAGAGAGAGAGAGAGAGAGAGAGAGAGAGAGAGAGAGAGAGAGAGAGAGAGAGAGAGAGAGAGAGAGAGAGAGAGAGAGAGAGAGAGAGAGAGAGAGAGAGAGAGAGGACTAGGCTACCATAACGAAGGGAAAAACAATAGAGGAATAAAAGAAAGGAGGGACAAAACTGAGTGCCATGCTTTTCACTAATTTGAATTTCGATTACATCAATCATTATCATTAATCTAGAAACATCATTAAATAAAAGTAGCCGAGACTCTATGCCATTAATGCAAAAGATGTCATAATCATGAATATAAGAGACTAAAAATAGATAATAAAAATACAAATTCTTAATATTATTATATTTATATTTTTATAAAATTATTTTTTATTTTTTATTAAATAGAAGTTCTGTTACGGAGGCTTTGCTCTTATTGGTCTAGAGCACTCTCTCTCCACATCCTAAAAGGCATTTTCGAGACCTCAAAACTCCCCTAATGACAAAGACCTCAGAGGCCGAAGATCTCAAGATGTTGAATGGAATGACCATGGTTCCATTTGGGTTGATCAATGGACCATAAAGTATGTAGAATCTGCATACGCAATGGATTAAAGGTATAAAAATTAAGTTCACCAGTGGCTCCTGTTTCCCCGACCATTCATTTTGGAGAAAAGATGATGATGATGCCCCTTGTCAACTGAAGCCAGAGCCATCAAAGCCACGGCTTATAGAAGGTACATGCTATGTGACATTCCTGGACGCATCCTCTGAAGATGAATGCCTAAGTCTAGAAGAAATTACCACTCGCACAGAGGCTAATAAAGCCCTAATACCCTTCTAGCAATCTCACCAGACAAATGAGTCAATTGTTCAGAAGGAGGTAACTAGTTATAGTGGAACATCAGACGATGACACTACTCCCTTGAAGAAGTTAGACCTCTATCCAGAGGAAATCCATGGGACATTTATCCGTGAAGTGGAAGGTCAAAGGCAAGTAACATTCCTGGATGTTGGCAGTACTGAATGTCACAAGTGGGTCTAAATCTTCTAGAGGAAGAACTAGTGGTTCTGCGAGACCTACTGAAGGAGAACTTAGATGTGTTTGCTTCGTCGTACAAAGACCTGAAGGGGATTGACCCTACAATTTATCAACATCACATTGACCTTGAACCAGATGCCAAACCTGTGAGGCAAAGACAAAGGCGTATGAATCCCAATTATTCTGCTCTGGTGAAGGCTGAATTATTGAAGCTCCTTGAAGCTAAGTTTATTTATCCCGTGACTAACAGTGAATGGGTTTCACCCATTGTGGTCATACCCAAGAAGAAGAGAAAACTTTGAATATGTGTGGACTTTCGAAAGTTGAATTCCAAGACGAAGATGGACCATTTCCCTATCCTATTCACAAACCAACTGTTGGACATAATGGGAAGCCATGAGCTCTATTCCTCCTTGGATGGATTTAGTGGATATAACCAAGTCCAAATCACAAAGGAGGACCAATCTAAAACAACCTTCACCACAGAATGGGGGACCTATGCCTACAAAGTGATGCCATTTGGGCTCTATATGCTATCTTCCAACGTGTAATGATGGCTGCCTTCCAGAACCATCTACATGATTTCATTGAGGTGTATCTCGATGACTTCTGTGTCTATAGCCTAATCTGTAAGCTTTGGGGACACCTAGAGCAATGTTTTGACCGATGTCGAGAGTATGGAATCTCTCTCAACCCCGATAAATGTGTCTTTGGCATCTCATCATGAGTTCTTCTGGGCCATCTTGTCTCTGCACAAGGGATTGCAACAGACTCGATGAAGATTGAGAAGATTGCCGCCTTGACAGCACACAAAAAACCTCAAGCAATTGAGAGGATTTCTTGGCCATGTGGGCTACTATAGAAGATTTATTGCACATTTTGCAACCAAGGCAGCCTCTCTACACAAGCTCGTAAGGAAAGATATGGATTTCCTTCGGATTGATGATTGCGAAGAAGCCTTTAATACCCTAAAATAGTGCCTCATCAAAGCACCCATCCTGCAGCCTCCCGATTGGACAAAGGAGTTCCATGTGCACACAGACACATCAGTTGAAGGGCTAGGTGTGCTGTCTTATGTCAAAAGGGCCCCTCTAAATTAGATCAACCAATCTATTATGCAAGTCAAAAAGTAACAAACCACGAGCAAAACTACACAGTGATAGAGCTTGAGTGCTTGGTAATGGTGTTTGCATTGGAGAAGTTTTGACACTATCTACTATCAACGCATTTCAAGTTCTATGTGGATCATGAAGCCCTATCCTTCCTGATGAAAAAAGAAGATGTTAAAGGACAAATGATGAGATGGTTTCTCTTGCTCCAAGAGTTTGATTTTGAAGTGGTCACTAAGCCCAGTCGTTTCCATGTCCTAGCCGATCATCTGTCACGAATCCCTCACACTGCAGAAGAGGAATAGGATGATCCAGATCTTCCTGATGCTTCCTTGTTTCTAGTCAAAACAATTACTCCCTGGTATGCAGACATACCCAACCCCCTGGCAACTCAATAGTATCCTCTTGGTATCTCAATCCGTGAGAAGAAGAAGCTTTTGTTGGAATTAGCCCCCTACATCTTGCTAGTAGGCAGTGCACTATACAAGAAAGGCAAAGATGGAAGTGTTGCGAAGATGTGTTGCAGGAGACGAGATCGGGATTATTCTTAAGGATTGTCATGACAAGCCATGTGGTGGACACTTTGTAGGAGAAGCAACAGCCTGAAAGTCTCTGCTCACAGGATACTCGTGACCGACCCTCCACAAGGATGCCTATGACTATTGCAAGAGATGCGAAGTAGTGGATGGGGAAACCCACCAAAACAAGTGCCATGCCACTACAACCTATTCTTCCCCTAAAGCCATTTGAGAAGTGGGGGATTGATTTTTGGGTCCCACTGATCCACCCACCAGACGGAAGCAGAACAAATACATCCTGGTATGTATGAATTATGTCACAAAGTGGTGTGAAGTTAAAGCTCTGAAGCAGGACGATGGTAATAGCGTAGCCTTGTTCATGTACCAGAATATTATTATCCATTTTGGTAGTCCCCTCGAGCTAGTAAGTGATAGAGGTACTCATTTCCTTAACAAGATCATGGAAGAATTGAAGGAACTGTATAAGATCCGCCATTGCAAGTCCACCCCCTATTACCCTAGAGCCAACGGCCAAGGTGAAGTCACCAATCTCATCCTCTGGTCGATCCTAACAAGGACGATTTCCTCCCATCATTGCGATTGGGATGATCAACTACAGAGGTGCTCTGGACATACAGAACCTCTTATAAGGCAGCTACATGGCAAACTTCTTTCCAATTGGTGTATGGCACATAAGCTATTTTCCATGTTGAGCTAGAGTTTTCCTCTTTGCGAGTGGCAGTTAAAGAATGCCTCGGAGATGATGAGTCCCTTCAGCATTGCCTGGTGCATTTGGAATGTTTGGACGGTATTCCGCAGATGGCCCTACAGTGCATGGAAACCACTCAAGCGCGATGCAAGGCCTATCATGATAGCTTCATTAAGCATAAGGAGTTCAAAGAAGGTGATCTTGTCTTGGCCTATGATTCACGATTTGGAAAGTTTCCTGCAAAGCTTCAACAATGTTGGATGGGTCCCTATAAGGTACTTGCTGTCAATCCTAATGGCTCTATCCAAGTGCAGGCCGTTGACGCTTCTCAGGATTCCTTTTTGATCAATGGCTATCGCCTAAAGAAGTACTTCCCTCCCTGGGGATCCTAATAATCACATTCGATGCACCCTTTCTCTTGCGGGCATTGCACTGTCCTTCTTCTTGTGCTTCTGATAGCCCTTATGATCTTCCTCATGAGGTGGTCTTGTTCTGTTAGTCCCTTCCAGACACTTCCCATCCTTACTATGTTCTCCTCTCGTTTGATCCAGCAGTGGTAATGTGATGGTCTTGCCACATAATATTTCTAATATACTCTTTATTAAAAGAAAAAAAAGAAAAAAAAAACTATTATGTGAGAAAAGGAAGTGATTTCCTATCATAGCAGGCCTCATTCCAAGTAAAGGTGGCAAACACCCTTGGGTGGGAAGCTGGCTATGGAAAAGGTGGTAACACCTAGTAGTCCAAAAAGTTGATCCATTAGTTGGCATCTCCAAAACCTAGTTCCGAAGCCGCCTCCCCTGGTGCGTTGTGTCCTATGCCTCTCTATTGAGCATCTGATGGCAAAGCATCTGACAGTCTTCTAGCAGACAACATGATCTATATCTAATACACAGTTCTGATCTGTTGGCTACCTCCCTGAGTATGCTTCTTCATCAACAAATGAAGAGATCTTTATCAACAACCCCCTGAGTGATGTGAGTTTTCATCCTAACCGGATGGGGATTTGAGTATGGTCTGCCCTCTATATCTTTCAGTGAGCGTGGGACAGAGGGTGGTGTGAGTGACTAGTCCTTTCCCTTCAATTCAAATGAGAGGTGCGATGTGTGAATGGAGTGTTGCACACACGAGTTGGGCCTCTCAATACACAAAGCACTATCGACTGATCCTGTGCACTGCACTATAAGGCTCCATGGCCTTCCCTCTCACACCATACATCGGCACAGGGTGGAATGCATGGTTGCACTGTCAAATGCACACAATGCATACAACCTTTGCACAAGTGAATGTGAGGATTACATCAATGGGTTTCAGGAATGGGCTGCCCTCTGTATCTTTCAACAGAGCATGAGACAGCGGGTGGGCTGAGTGTGACTGGTGTTTCTCCTCAATCAATTTCGAGAGGTGAGATTGAGGGACGTTACGACAATTGGAGTTAGATACGTTTTCATTTCCCTCTACACACACGAGATGGGTCTCTGCCACCATCACAAGCCATGCCACCCTATTCTGTACACTGCATGATAAGGCTCCCTGCTTGCACCTATGCCATATGGGTGGAACGCACGAATGTACCATCAATTGTGCACACTGGCATACTCCCTCCCAATCACTTTCTCCTTGTTCAATTCTACACCGGCCATGAATTATGGGATTTCATGCTTATTCATTGAGTGATGTGCATCATGGGGTGAGCGACTGTTCTATCATCCTCTTAAGTGCCCGTGAGCTAAGAGTTCTATTCTTTGTCATTGATACTTGAATTGATAGACTTTATCAACAACACTACCTCCCTCGGTGATGTTGCATGGTCCTTGCCATGTTGGACATGTTCTGTGGCGTGCCCTAGTCCCTCTTGCCACTGACGCGACGGCTTCAATCTTCCTACATCAACAACGATGGTTTCCTTCAATCCTCTACGAAATGGGCCAAGTGTCCCTAACTCTACCTTTCTGTTTACAAATGCATGTTATGTCTTAAGTGTGGGGATGCCAGTGTCCAATCAATTGACAAGTCCGCGGCCGTATCGATCAATCTACCCTAACTGATAAGGTCTTAAGTGTGGAAATACGTCCCTGCGCATCTGATGTGCATACCCTTGCATATGTCATTACCCAATCATGTGTGTCTATCATGTACTAGTTCTACCCTGATGGGGTCCCTTCCTCACCCACCCACCCTCATACCCCCTGTCGTCGAGGCCGTTTCCCTTGTGGTTGCTTTTATTTACACAATTTTTTTCTTTTCTATGTGAACATACCTACGTCCAATCCAACCTTATAGCCCTATTCATCCCTTTGAATGGCCCACTTTTTCTTTTTACATCCCTTGATTTCGACTTACTGTTGTTGCATTAGTAACTTTTGAAGCTTTTCTCGCACAATTGGATGTATTTCCATGCGAACGCACCCTTATCGCTTCCAAATAGTGATCTAACATACCATCCATGTCCTATGCTTTCCCTTGGATATTTTTTCTTTTCATCACCTATCATTTTGACGTTTGGTTTGTCCGTAATTAATTTTTGTATGGTTTCGTGTCTTTTTCATGCGTATTTTTGCTCTTTTTCCATAGGAACCTACCCTATTCTCCTCATAATTCAATTTTGACTGGATATCCTTGTCCAAACACCATTCTTGCCCAATTCTCCTTTTTTCTCTGCCCTATTTTACCCTCTGTATTTATTATTGTTAATTTTTATTGGTTTTTTTAGTTCTATTTTTCAATTTTTTTTCATGTGAACGCCTCCTAACCCCATCCAAACTGTGATTTGATGTGACAATACTAAAGATTCTATATGTCTTGACATAATTCCTTTTTACTACCCTTCATTCTAGTGCACGGGTCCTTCATTATTAATTTTCGAATCCTATTTTGTATACGTTTCTGGGTTTTTTCCATGCGAACGGGGGTTCTTTTGCTCAGCACTGTGTTTTGATGTGATAGGATTGTCAGGCACAATTTTTAACAAGTTTTTCCTTTTTCCCTCACTTCGTTTCGGCTAATGGATTTCTTCGATATTAATTCCCGTATGTGTTTTTGGGGTCGCTTTTCGCCTTTTTTGCATGCGAGCCCCTCCTTATTGTAATGAAGCATTCAACCAAGAAAAGAAATCTAACTAAACTGAAATAGACATAAAATAACAAAGAACTATTGCACCAAGTCATTTTGCCATGTATTAATGATGAGAGTTCCAAAGAATACATGACAGCCATGGCTGATGCTTCATCTAGCAAGAAGGAAGCTAACTTCAAGAAAGTGAACAATAAAATTTTGTGAATGAGCCAAAAGATGTATTCTCTTAGCCTCTTGCCTTCTTTATCCTAACTCCTCATCTCCAAAGTTAAGGGCACATTTACATAGGCAAGGGCTGAATTTACAAGGGCTGGAAATTACAAGGTATGGAATTAGCATGATTTCGAAGTACAAAAATATCAAGGTAATTTTCTTTTCGAAGTCCTAAGATGGTTTTGTCCTCAAAACCAAGGATAAATGGACCAAATCCAAGCCAAGGATGATAGTAATCATGTCCATATAGCTCCGATACGATAGGAAAGCACTTTCCATATAAGAGAGACCTTTATTGATACCAAACTATGAGTAAACTGGCTGATGTCCAAATAATGCCGATTTACAAAAACTGTCATAACTTCTGATAAAGTGGTCCAAATGACACATATGAAGTATAGAAATGAAGTATACAATCCCTAGTATCACCCCATAATGTCAAAATCAATTTTTAATAAAGTTAGGACATTTTTATTGCCAACAGAAATATCTCACAGCAAGCTATCCCTGCACAATCTGTCATGAATCATCTTGCAATGACCAAGGAAAATCATTCACATAAGTGGATGGTTGCCAAGAAGATACCGCTATAGGTAAGCTCCTCCACTTAATGAGGTACTCAGTAAGAGTACGATTTCTGAGTACTTTTTGTCTCTTTCCAATAATACTTTGGGGTTCATATATGACAAGTCCTGCTTCATCCATTGGTGGCAACTCTTCCAATATATGCACTTCAGGTCCAACATACTTCTTAAGCTGTGAAACATGAAATACATCATGTATTCTAGTGGAAGAAGGTAGTTGAAGCTTATAAGCAAGCTCTCCAATGTTGTCCATTACCAAATATAGTCCATAAAACCTATGAGCAAGCTTATTATTCCCACCCTTCAATGAAGCGTAGTGTGTCTTGGGCACTTTAAGAAACACCCAATCTCCAACTTTGAAGTCCAAATATATTCTCTTCTCATTGGCATAGCCTTTCATTACTTCTTGTGCTTTCCTTATGATGTCCTTGCATTGTCTCATGAGTGTCTCCATCCTTTCCAGCTCTTCCTTTTCTTGGGGGTTGACATCTTCATGAAACAAAACTAATGGGATTTGGACTTTGTACCCATAAATTGCTTCAAATGGGGACATACCTATGCTCATGTGATGTGTGTTGTTATAGAAAAATTTAGCAAGGTGGATCCAACGATCCCATAAAGCTTGTGTGTCATGACAATAATGCCTAAGGTACACTTCCACCCAGTGATTGGCTCTTTCCATTTGCCCATCGGTTTGGGGGTGATAGGCTATACTAGGAGTGAGAAAAGTACCCATAGAGGAGAATAGACTTCTCAAAAAGTTGTCCATGAATTTGTATCTCTATCCGATACTATTCTCATTGGCATACCATGCAACTTGAACACACCTTCCATAAATTGCTTAGTGACTTGCCTTGCTGAATATTGTATTTTGGTTGGAATAAAGTGGGCTGATTTAGTCAATCTATCAAAAACCACATAATTACTATTCCATCCATGACTAGTAGTAGGTAATCCCATTATAAAGTCCATGGAAATGTCGGTCCATTTGCCTGTAGGAATAGGTAAAGGTTGAAGGAGTTCGGCTGGTAATAAAGTGGAGTCCTTATTTTGTTGGCACTCTAAACACTTGGATACATGCTCCTTGACGTCCTTCCATAAACCCTTCCAATAAAAACTTTTATGGACCTTGTCAAAGGTCTTGAAAAGACCCAAATGTCCTACCATTGGTGATGAGTGCATCTCATGGAGCACTTTCAGCTTGAATTTACTATTAGGAACCAAGTACACTTTACCCTTAAACCATAAGAGTCCATTATGCACTTTGAAATTTGGAAATTCTTCATCATGTCCTTGCTGTAATTTTTGTAAAATCTCGACAGCATGCTCATCCAGCACATATTCTTCTTGGATGTCGTTTATCCAATCCTTATTAATTGTAGACAGTGTAGATAAACTGCATGCCTACATTCTAGATAATGCATCAGCCCACAAGGTTATCCTTTCCAGCCATATATGCTATTTCAAAATCATATGACTACAAGGTAGCCAACCATCTCTTTTGCTTGGGAGAAAGGTTGGGCTGTGAGAGAAAATATCTCAACACCCTATGATTGCTTTTGACTTTATAATGTGTTCCATAGAGATAATGATGCCATTTCTTGATTTCATGTAGAATAGCAAGTATCTCTTACTCATATACATGCATCTCCCTCTCTTTATCATCAAATTTTCTGCTCTCAAATGCAATGACACCATACTCTTGAACCAAAACAACCCCTGAACCTCTACCAGTAGCATCTACGTAGATGGTAAAAGTCTTGGAAAAATCAGGGCAAACTAAAATTGGTGCTGAAACAAGAAATTGCTTCAACTCATTAAAGCTCTTGTCGGTGATTTCATCCTAAAAGAAGGCCTCTTTTTTTAGTCGATCGATAAGAGGAGTTGCAACATGAGCATAATTCTTCATAAACCTACAGTAAAAAGATGATAATCCAAGAAAACCTCTTAAAGAAGTAGTATTAGTTGGGGTAGGCCATTCTTTGATGCATTGCACCTTCTTAGGATCCACTTTGATTCCATCTTCTCCCACTATATGACCCAAGTATTCAACTTCCTTTGTCATAAATGAACACTTAGTTGCCTTGGCAAATAGTTTGTGCGTCCTCAATATATCAAAGACTTATTTTACATGCTGTAAATGGTCCTCTTTGGTCTTGCTATAGATTAAAATGTCATCAAAGAACACCAAAACTATTTGAAATAGCAAGGACTGAAGTATCTTATTCATAAGAGATTGGAATGTGGCTGGAGCATTGGATAAACCAAAAGGCATAACCATGAATTGATAGAGGCCTCTTTCCATCCTAAAGACTGTTTTAAACTCATCCCCTTCCTTCATGCATATTTGATGATACCCCAATCACAAGTCAACCTTGGAGAACACCTTAGCATCCTTCAATTCATCTAGGAGATCATCTATTCTAGGTATTGGATACCTATTCTTGATAGTGACCTTGTTAAGATCGCGGTAGTCGATACACATGCGAAAAGAGCCATCTTTCTTCTTTACAAGAAGGATCGGAGAGGCAAAAGGCGATTGAATTGCCTTGATGAGACCCATTTCTACTAGCTCTTTCACTTGGCGCTCCACCTCTTCCCTTTCCAACTTGGAGAGGCGATATGGTGGTTTGTTAATAGGCTTGGTGTTGGGTAGCAAGTCTATAGGATGATCCACTTCTCTTTTGGGAGGAAGAGAAGTAGGATATCATCATAATCCTTCAGCAACATGCAAAGACATGGATCTATGTCATTGGTAGAAGGAGAGGGATGATCCTCATCAATCTTTGAAAGAAGAATAGTGAACATGCATGACTTTGCATTTATCTTTTTTTTAATTTTCTTGGGGCTGATTACCTCTATTTTCTTCTTCTCAACACCATGTAGGATTGCTTGCTGTCCATGCCATTGAAATTCCATTTCAAGCTTGTTAAGATCCATAGTAAATCTACCCAAAGAGTTCAGCCAATTGCAGCCAAGTATAATGTCAATGGGACCCATTTCTAATGCGATCAAACTCACTGATGTAGTGCACAATGGAGATAGAGTGATAGGAACATTTGGGCAGCATTGATTACTATTTTCAAAGTCTCCATTGGCCACTTGGATTTTTAGGAAAGAAGGCATTGTCAAAATTGTGGGAGAGAAGGAAGGATTCTCACTTGTAGCTTTCTTGCTTGCACAATGGGGAAATACACACAAAGTGGAGGCTGAAAACAATTTTCCTCTTCTTAGTTGTGTAAGCCAAAAGAACTCTCATACAAAGAAATAGAAGAACCCTATATATGGTTCTCAAACCAAACTCAACTAAGGTGGCATACTAACTGAACCACAAACTAGAGTAGACAAGGATAGCTGTCATCTAGCTATTATTCATGGGCGGTGTACCAACCGCATCTGCAACTAACAAGTCGGTGACATAAATGCACAACGGTCACCCTAGCATATCACAAGTGGAGCTCGATATCTCAACACTCCCCCTCGAGCTCAATCCCAATTCCTGCACACCAAGAAGGTATCTGAACTTGTGCAGCTTCTCTGCGCCCAATGCCTTCTTAAATATGTCAGCTGCTTGATCCTCTGTGCCGACATAAACTAGATCAATAAGACCTAGTAAAACTCTCTCTCGCACATAGTGATAATGCACCTCAATGTGCTTTGTTCTAGCATGATAGACTAGGTTATTTGCCAAGTGTATACTACTCATGTTGTCACAATAAATGACAAATGGCCCATCTGTAGACTGATGCATATCATAAAGTAGCTTATGCAACCAAGCTACCTCACATGCAGCCATTGCTGCACCCCTATACTCAGCCTCTGTGCTCGACAAGGCAACTGTAGGTGGTTTCTTGCTACTCCAAGTGACTACAGTACTCCCAAAAGAGAACACATATCCACTGGTAGATCGTCTATCAGAAATATTACCAGCCCAATCAGCATCAGTGTATCCATGCAACTGTATCTGAACCCCAGTCTCATAAAATAGTCCATACTGCAATGTGGACTTCACATACCTGAGTATGCGTCTAGCCGCATCTAAATGTAGTTTTCTTGGAGCCTGCATAAACTGACTTACTAATCCAACAACATAGCTCAAATCTAGCCTGGTAATAGTCATATAAATCAAACTTCCTACTATGCGTCTGTACATAGTAGGGTCTTCCAGAAGCTCACCTGCATCTGCCCTCATCTTCACATTCTGCTCCAAAGGAACTGAAATAGGCTTACAGCCTGTCATCCCATATTTGGACAGCATGTCCAATCCATACTGCCTCTGCAAGAGCCATATCCCACTTGGTGATCTAATCACCTCAATGCCCAGGAAATAACACAACTCTCTCAAATCCTTCATCTCAAACTTCTGCTTCAATAGCATTTTCACATGAAGGATATCTTCATCACTATCACCTGTGATAATCAAATCATCAACATAAATGACAAGCAGCATAATACATTTCTCTGTTTTTCTCACATAAAGTGAGAAATCTGCCTTGGAAATCAGAAAGCCAATAGTTACAAGATACTGTCCTATCTTGTCAGACCATGCTCTAGGTGCTTGTTTCAAGCCATACAAGGCTTTCTTCAACCTGCAAAAAAACTCAAGATGAACATCATGCACATAACCTGGTGGCTGCTCCATATAGACCTCTTCTTGCAAATCACCATGCAAGAAGGCATTATTTACATCCATATGATGTAAAGACCATCCCTTTGATGCAGCCATAGCAATGACTGCTCTTATGGTTGCCATCCTTGCAACCGAACTGAATGTTTCTTCATAATCAATGCCATATGTTTGTGCATACCCCTTGACTACTAATCTTGCCTTGTATATGTTCACAGAACCATCTGCATTGTGCTTCACCTTATAAACCCACTTACAACCAATTGCATTCTTATCTCTAGGCAAAGGTACCAATTCCCATGTAGCATTTGCTTCCAAAGAATCCATTTTTTCATCCATGGCTTTCTCCCATTTTTCTTTTCCCATGGCTTGCTCAAAAGAAGTGGTTCTGGTTCTTGTATCACTTTGACTATATAGGCATAGTGAATGGCTGTAAATCCATTGTATTTCAGCCTATCCATAGGATACCTAGCCCTGGTAGACCTGCGCAAAGTAGGCTCACTTCCAGGTGCTCTCAAAACATCCCTGGTCTTCCTTACTCCACGTGTAACAATAGAAGGAATGCCCAAATCATTATCAATGCTCTGTTTTGAGCCACTGGATTTACCATCCACATAAGGGTGACTTGCATTCACATCAAACATGGGCTAATCTACTTTCTATTTTCCTTTTCGTGATACCTGCATACCACTATCTGCATTGCTTTGAAAAGATTCTCCTGATTTCAATCTGCCTGTCCATGGTGAAGAATGTGAACCACTGCTAGAGGACACTCCAGGTCCATTAATATCTTGTGATTGCTGCTGTGAATTCTGTACAGCATTACCATTTTTTGCATCTACATTATCAATCACATTTACTGGTTTATACCAGCTACTCATCTCATAAAAAACAACATCTCTGCTCACTGTAAATTTACGAGCTGCATACACGGGTTGGGTTGATCCAAGAGGTCCTCTGTTCTAATTCTGATTTAGAGCTCCTGTTGATACTTGGGGTTATTGATTCCAGTGGGTACGATTCCACTGTTGTTGAGTTACCATTGGAAGAACTATTTGAGACCACTGTTTTTGTGGTTGAACCATCATTTGAGGCATTGTTGTCTGTGGCCACTGTGGAATTGGTGCATTGTACTGCGGCACTGTTTGCATCTGGGAATAGGGGTAGGGAGCTGTCCCTAGGACTGCATTTGGTGGGTATACCATTCCTGGCATGGGAGGAGGTAAGACTTCTCTTTTTGGAGTCATTGACAGCCTTGCTTCAACTTTGATATATAGTCTTGTACCTTCCACGACAGCTTGTAGGTTGACTGGTCTTCTCAATTCCACGAACTTGCAAAGTTCTGATTGTAAGCCTCTGAGGAATACTCCTTTCTAGAGGCCTTCATCTAAATGATGGTTGTTCCATCTCTTCAGGATGGATTCCATTTGCAAGACATAAGCTTCTACTCTTTCTCCAGAGGATATCCACTCTTCAAAACCTTCACACCTGAATTTAGTGAGGAAGGCCAACTTCACATCGTTCCATGTGTCAAAAGTTCCTACTACTTGTCTCTCATACCATTGAAATGATGTGCCCTTGAAAGTGGTCAGGAATATCACTAACCAATACTCTGGGATTTTGGCATTGTTAGCTGCACATGCTACCATAAATTCTGCTACATGAAGATTAGGGTCTTCATTGTACTCTCCCTTAAAAATTGGCAATGGGACTGCATTTGTTGGCCTACCATCAATATTTCGACTAGGAAGGGGACCTTGAGTCACCATGGGGACTTTCTGTAAAGAGTGCTTTTAGGGTATCAAAGGAGGCTTTTGTTGCAAGCTCGTTCTTAGCCTTGATTCTTGCCTTCTCTCTTCTCACATACCTCTGGACTCGTTCTAACGCTTGCCTCTTGATTGCATCATTCATGAGGGGGTTGGCTCCAAATAATTGGTCTGTACTCAAGTGAATAGAATTAGAGAGGGGCTTTAGTCTCTGGAGGATTCTCTAGCTAACATCTCTTCTACTTTCTTCTTTTCAACATCTCTGAATTCAGCTTTCAACCCACTACAAAGAGGGAGATATTCCATTCTGAAAGTGTCAAAACTCATTCTTCTTAAGATAAGCTTCTGATGGTTTCAATAGTGTATGTTGTAAAGAACACTCTGTCTACCAACTTTTAGTGGGTTTCTAATAATTGAACAAACAAGAGGTTGTCAGTGCACCAAGTATCCCACGTATCTTGCTATTGAGCATCCACGAACAAATTCCAACTCTTTTCTTTCTTGTTTTTGTGAACCTCCACAAACCACGACTCCTGAAGCTTCTTCATGATAATGATGTGTGGAAACTTCTCAATGAATGCCAAATCTTCCATGGATGATCATTCTCTCTATTTCTACTCTTCATTTTGTTCCTAACAATTTCCCACCAAGATGCATGTCTTTGGTGCTTCAAAAGGAAGAGAAAATAGTCTACCACATAGAGCTTGCATCATGATGGTAAGATGTTTCCACCATTATGGGATGAGCTTCTTGTAGAAAGTGGCTTTGATAATGAGAATCTCCAACTCTTTAGTGGAAGAAGGAACTTTGCAAGCATCCATTGAATTCTCCTCTTCTTGGTAATGCCATTTCCTTCATTTTCAGCCCCGCCTTCTGATATTTATTGATGGCAAGTTCTCCCGGCTGCTCACCAAAAACATGGAGCCCCAAGAGAGACACCAAGGAAAAGGGGTTTCTACTACAACAAAATCTATCTTGTAACATCAACAAGCTTTTGTTTCATTCTTTAGAGAACAACAACAATGCATACAGCATCATAGTAGATATCTCCCATAGATTTGATAGAATCAACCATAATCTTCAATATCTTCATAGAATCCATCAACAGAACAAGAAACACAAAGGAATACACCATTTTTGAATGGAAATAATCACGTAGTATTCATCTTCATTGTCTTCACAACAGACACATTGTTTTGATAAAATTGACTATCTTTGACTCTCTCTCTCAATCAATCAATAATACATCATCTACCCACTACAATACTCAATAATCACTCTCAATAATCCTTCTTAGGTCCTAGATACTCCTCTCAAAAGGTATGGGAGGTATGAAAGGGTACCAGAGCCGCTACAATGTCTCTTCATAGCTCACTACTATCTTTGTCACTCCAGTCTTCTCTTAAGTCTTCAGCAGCAACTGCTTCTTCCATTTGTTTTGAACTTAGATTAATTCTTTCCAAAATCTAGAAAACTTTCCCAAAGTCACACATAAATTCCACATAACACTTATAGAACATCTACATAACATAACAGAATAGAAACAAAACAGAGATAGAGGCTCTACAGAAGCTCATCAAAGGGTTACAGAAGGACAACAGAGAACAACAGATCCTCATAACTCATACTAAAACCATTCCAAACTATAAAAAACTATTCAATAAGCTTTCAAAATATCTCAACCTTCATCAATCATCAATCCATACTTCATATAGAAGAAAATTAGAATAAAACAGAAGCTAAACAAAAGGTATCAGAACCAATCAGAACCTCAACAGAACATCAGTTTGTGGATGATAGGTTGTAGAAGGAGCCAATTTAGTGCCCATGGATGTGAATACCACCTGCCAAATTTTACTCATGAACTTTGAATCTCTGTCATGAATAATTACCCGTGATAATCCATGTAATCTAAAAAATTGCTCCAGAAACTGACTGGCCACTTGAGAAGCAGTAAACCGAGTCTTGGTTGGAATGAAATGGGCTGCCTTGGTGAGTCTATTCACCACATATATACTATTACATCCCTTTTTGGTAGTAGGCAAGCCAATAATGAAGTCCATGGTAATGTGCATCCATTTGTCCATATGAATAGGTTGTGGCTATAATAAATCACTTGGTTTATGGGTGCTATACTTATTCTGGTGACAAGGCATGCACTTCATGACAAAATCTTTAATATCTTTCCGCAGTCCTCTCCATTAAAATCTGTTACTAATATTATCATAGGTTTTAAAAACTCCAAGGTGTCCAACTAAAGGTGAAGGATACAACTCCTCCATAATTTTCTGTGTAAAAGAAGAAATATAGGGAATAATAATCTTACCATTTAACCAAATTTGGCCACTTTTAAGATGATAATGGGAGTTATTTGCTATGAGACCTTGCTATAATTTTTGAAAAACATGACTGAGCTCTTCATCTAAAAGATAAGCTTCATGTAATTCTTCAATCAAGTCCACTATGTAGCTCAATCATATTTGAAACTTTACATGCCCACATACAAGAAAGAGAATCAACCACTACATTGTCGTTGCCCCTCGTATGAGTGATGTAAAAATCATAATTTTTTAGTGTAGCTATCCATCTATTCTGATTAGGAGTAAGATTGAATTGAGTGAGGAAATACTTTAAAACTCTGCGTTCACTTTGAACTCTAAACCGAGGTTGCCATACAAGTAATAATGCCATTTCTTTATTTTATGTAAGATAGCCAACATCTCTTGATCATAGACATTCATAACCATTTTCTTATCTGTAAGCTTGTTACTTTCAAAGGAAACCACTCCATGCTCCTGTAACAAAACAACCCCTATGCCTTGGTCACTAGCATCACATTGAATAGTAAAATCCTTCGAAAAATCCAAGCATACTAGAATAGGAGTTGAAGTAAGGAGTTTCTTTAACTTGTTGAAGCTACTATTTGCAACAAGTGCATCTCAAAAGAAAGCTTACTTCTTCAACCTATCAAATAAAGGAGCTGCAATAATGTTTAATGAATCAGTGATAAAATAAAGATAGACCAAGAAACCCTTAAAGTGAAGTAGTAGTAGTAGGTGTTGGCCAATCTTTAACACACCACCTTCTTAGGGTTAGTCCGGATCCCTTTTTCATTGACAATATGTCCAAGTACTCCACCTCAGTCTACATGAAAGATCATTTCTTCTCCTTAGCAAGGAGTCTATGATGCCTTAATATATCAAAAACCTTCCTCATGTGTGATAATTGGTCATGAAGGGTCTTACTGTAAATCAAAATGTAATCAAAGAAGACTATGACAAACTAAAAGAGGAAAGGATGCAAGATCATATTCATCAAACTTTGGAAGGTAGTTGGAGCATTAGTAAGCCCAAATGGCATCACTAGAAAATGGTAGAGCCCTCAATCAATCGTAAAGGCATTCTTCATTTCATCACCTCTCAGATACACATCTAATGATATGCTGACCTCAAGTCAATCTTTGTAAAGAATCTAGCCCCCTTGAGCTCATCAAGCAAATAATCAAATTTGGGTATTGGGTACCTATTCTTCACTGTGATCTTATTGAGGTCCTTATAATCAATACATATCTTGAAAGATCCATATTTCTTTTTAACTAACAAGATGAGAGATGCATAAGGTGAAAAACTAGGTTCAATGAATCCCATTTTAAGCTCTTTAATTTACCTGGCTACTTTCTTTATGCTCATACTTGGACAATCTATAGGGCAGCTTATTAATTGGATTTGAGCTGATCCAAATCAATTGGATGATATGTTGCTCTCTTGGGAGGCATTGTAATAGGTACTTCATTACTACTTCAAACAAATCCATGTACTCATCAAGAAGAGCTATCAAGGTTGGATAATTTACTGAATTTGTGGACTAATCTTCAAACTCTTTATTTAAGTGCAAAAAAAATATGTGAGGGCCTCTCATACTTCTTCTTGAGTTTGAGAGTGGAGTTTTGATGCCGAGAAGTGCTTAAAAATAGCCAAAAATTACGAATATCAAGGGAAAAATGTTCAACGTCGAAGGCGGCGGCTCCAGCTAGGACGATTTTAAGTACCAAGTGAAATACGACTCTTAAAAGGCACCCGAGCGACATTTGGTGATTTTTTATAAATTTTCAAACTACCGTGCGAGTTGTCAGGAGTTACCAGTCAATGCTGAATGTAAAGCTGGACACGCCAAAATTTACAGCACTCGAATCGGAGCCAAGACTGGAAAATGGCCACAAAAGGGGCAAGATATGAAAAGATGGACACTTGGGAGGCCAAAATTGGGCATGCCTTTTGAGTTTGGACCCTCCCCTAAAATTTTATGCACCTTATGGAGCAAAAAACGTGGAGAGAGAATGAGGGATGAAGAAAAAACGTGGAGCAACATGGCTGAAGTTTTTTGCGCCCTCTCATGATGGAGATCGAGTATGCAGGCTGAAAGCAACCTATACAACCGATCATGGGGCTGATCTTCTCCTTTCTTGCTAGTCTTATCACCTGTCTTCGCCCGTGAAATGGTTGTGGGAATGAAGAGATGGAAATCTAGTCTTTCTCTCTCCTCCCTCTCTCTCCCTTAAGGGGCTGTTCTTGTGTGGATGAAGACAATGAAGAATGGTGGATGAAAGCTTGTCCGAATGAGACCGGATTGCTTCCGGATGGATGAAGATATGAAGAATGCTGATTTTAAAGATGCTGGACATTGAATGAGGACTGACACGCAGTCCCGCACCAAAACCGAGATCCCGAGACACAAAGCCTAAGCGGTAATTCAATTTTTATGAAGAAAAAATGAGTTTCTATACTATTTGGGTGATGAAATATTGTTCCCATGGGCTGATTATGCATTATGTTATTGTTTGCTATGAGTATGATCAGTTTATGCTTAGAAAATTGGAAAATCATAAGTGTTATGACTGAAATTAATGGTATAAAACCCGTAAAACATGCATTTAAGAGGCAAAATGGGGTTTTTTTGCAAAATAAAGGGGAAACATGAGATACAACATCAATAAAAACTGAAATTTTGCTGTCAAAGAACCTAAGGGCCTCAATATCTAGTTATTTTTATTGAAAATAATAGAGAAAAAATACCAAAAAATGGTGAAAATGGATTTTAAATGGGAGAAAACTAGGAAACGATAAAAGAAAAATTCCAAAAAATTAAATAAGTGTTTATGCAATGTATAATGAAGGTAGAGCATGAGGTTAGCCTTGGTTTACCCTCATTTCTATGTTTTGTCTGTATTTATTGCTTTCTCTACAAAGAAATACACATAAAATGACTCTTATACCTATCAACGATTGCAAAACATTAAACGGTAGGGTGAGAGGGGAGTTTGAGTGTCAAAGTACAATCCTAAATCTGATTTATGTGTTGCATCATGGCTATAGGACATTGTTTTAAAATAAAGGAAAAGGCAGCATGAGCGTAAGGCTCGGTGTCTCTCCTCGTTTCAATACATAAACATTAGCATGGAAATCATGAAAAGATTGGTTTTGCACGATACATAATGCTGATTTTCTTTTGTTTGTGCACTAAACCATTCACATTATGCACTATGCATGGTTGATGGTATCGAAGGAAAAATCTATTGGACTGCATAGCAATTGTTTTCTTAGGACTTTGACCCACGTTTGAGAGTGTGAGGTTATCCCTTGCCGTAGGGTAGAGGGTCAGTTTCCTAAGGGACTGTGAAGTGAGGAAGCATGGTATATCTCCTGGAAATACAAGAAACATAAAAGAGAGGAGTTTGTGTTCGTTTGTGTTATATTTTTAGCAGCGCATCAAAGGGCCAATCCCTGCGATGTAGAAGAGCTGCAGTGGGGCTCCGACTATTAGTCGGTGGAGTGCCTCCTATGTGTGTGTAACCGAGGCATTATGCCTAAGTACTTTGGGATCTCCCTCTGAGGAGTTTAAGGGAAACGTTGAACTAAGAACTATAAACGAAGGAATTAAGCTTTAGGGCGGTTTGTCCTTCAGCATTAGATTGATGCTCCTGGTCTGTGAGGCCGTGAGGGTGTTTTTGTGTCATGAGCATGAGGTCCGGCTAGTGCTATAGCCAGTGCCGGCCCATTTTAGGTCCCATCAGTGGTGCGTCTTACGGGAGCTGCCGATAAGTGGTGGTCTCTGAATCTTGGTCTCATAAGGGACCCGTTAGCTTTATTCTATTGGTCGATAGCCGCCTTGAAGCGGTGGATATCAAGTTAGTCTAATAAAAACCTTGGTCATCAGTATGACAGTCATTGACTATTTTACCCTTTGCCCTGAAAGTGATACCATGCTTGAGTTTGGGTCATTATGGGAAAATACCCATGGAGCTACCTCCAAGATTAACAGCCCATGGAGATTAGTGAAAAGGGAAAGTGAAAGTAGTGCTAAGATGACACAGTCATCTATGATCATTCATGATGATAATGCCATAGAAAAGACTGTGACAACGATGGTTAATATGCACATAGGAGGACATGATGATTATGATCTAAAGATACATCCGATGCTAGTGCCCGACGCAGTTGGGTATCGTAGTGTGATTGCCAAGATCCATAAAGCATTGGATGATGTCCATGTGTGTGGAAAACCATTTTTAGTAAGGAAGACTTCATTAGGACCTATCCTAAGTTCTAGCAAAGTGGTGGCAGATGCGAATAGGCTTACTAGAACACGACTAGCAGATGATGGGATAGATTCCCTATTGCATAGTGTTGGACTCCCTAAACCACTTTGTGAGTTGGCGGAAAGGGAAGTTCATGGAATTAGTGACTCTTCCACACCAGTAAAGGTGGAAATGGAAGAGATTAAAGACCCTAACACACTGGTATTAGGTCAAGAGGAATACGAAGATTTTGATGACCCAGTCTTGATCCCAAAGGAGAGGACTAAATGTCCTCCTCTTTATAGGAATCTCCCAGTGTTTTATGGGTTGCCAAATGAGGATCCGATGATTCATTTAAGAGAATATGACCTAACTTGTATTGCAAGTGGGTTTGACAATATACATCGGATGCTCATATTCCCAAGTACCCTAAAGGGAGAGGCAAGGAAATGGTATTGGAGCCTCCCAAGCAGGTCGATCAAATCATTTGAGGAGACTTGTGATAGATTTCTAGATGAGTATGAAAAGGAGCTCCCTATGATTCAGGTCTTAGGGCACCTTATGCAGTTTAGATAGGAGTCTTATCTTTCTGTTAAAGAGTATGCTAGAGCCTTTGATAGTACTCTTAGGCTTTGGCCAAGAAGAGCTAATGCACTATCGGATGATATGCTATGTGAGATCTTTCTAAATGGCTTAGAGATTAATACGCAAATCCAAGTGGAACTGCAGAATCCTAAGTTGTTAAGGGAAGCAAAAATGCATGCCATTGATTATGAGGGTCATATTCAGAGATGTTGGAAAAACTTTTGGAGTTTTCCCCGCTCAGTACAAGTGCATCCTAGCTTCCAATCGTTTTTGCAAGGAGACAGCTCACTTGTTGATACTAAGGCAGCCTATGAGGGGAACATTGATGGCCAAAATCTCAAAGCAGAAAATGGCCATCCTATGAGTAGTAATGACATGCCTCTCAGTGAACATGTGCCAAGCCATGTAAGTCCCATTAGGGCTTGCAACACTTCCACAAGAGTTAGTTGTGATGGCAATATGGATAGAACCAATGGGCCTATGAGTGCTGATAAGCATTCTGTGTGTGGTTCTAATTTTGTTGCTAGTAAGGCTCTTGAGAGACCTTTGGTGTCAGAGTCATGCTTCCGGGTGGATGTTGTTCCCTTCAGTGAAAGCATGGTTTTTATGGGAAAAAGTTTGCAGTATGGACATAAACAAGTAAAGGCATCTTTTGTAAAGAGGATGAAAAATGCTAAAAGTCCACCTGTGCTTCACAAAGGTCATAAGGATGTGAGGCCCTTTGGCCATAGGGATAAGTTTGCATTGAGTTCGTTAGACCAGTGCAGCAAATTGAGGGAGTGCAAGAATATTAAGGTAAATGTGAGATGGGTTTGGAGACCCAAAATCTCCAAAAGTATGGCAGGAGTGTCGGATGCAAGGCCAAGGATCCCATTCGGATATATTTTGTCGAACCCCCAAGAGGATAAGATTGGATATACATCTGACAATATACACTACCTTGGATACACCCATGTGATGTGCCTAGGCTTGAAGCTCTACCTAGTCTGGGTCGCAGCACTGATTTATGTGAAAACCCAAATAGGGGAGGTTCGAATGAGTACAAAGCTATGATTCATTCTCCCAAAGGAGCCACTCAGCCACTTGAATGACTAGTTTATTTGGATTACAATAAATGTATGACATGCGAGCCCATGGAGGCTATTCATTCAGCTCATAGTGCCCAAGAAGGGATCGGCCTTATTGATGAGTTATTTGTGGAGAGGCTTGGACTTCTAGCTCTACAAAAAAACCTAAGATAAAAAAATACAAGATCAAGCTTTTAGCTAACTTGCATGAGTAGCATGGGGTTAGTCGACCTATGATATGCTATCCTTGGCACCTTGGGTAGTCTGATAGGGTGTGATGTATATGCCAAGGATATCAGTATTACGTGGACTACAATGACCTATCTAGTTTTAAGCTAGGAAGGCTAGCTGCTTTGGATATTATATCCAGATTTCGTTAGGCCAAGAGGGCCATTTGTCTGTTTAGTATGGGTGCGGTTAATGGTTTCTTGTTGTAGTTCTATGCTAGACAAGTTCGAAGAAGAGCTTGGAAGGAGCCTTTTGTTGTGCGGAAGCTTCTCATGGCCCTATCCAGGTGATATCTCTCCTTTATGAGTACCGTGTTTTTCTGCTATATGTGTCTGTGTACTTTTTGGGGGATTTTCTTTTCTTGTTGGGGACCAGCGTCCAAGGCATGAAGTCCTAGGTTTAGGTTAAGTATGTCTGAGGGAGGTCTGAGTAGTCGTTGCCTCCTGTAAAGACATTGTTAAGCATTGAAAAACCTGTCTTAGAAGACGGTCCTAGTGACCCTGTTCTGCTAGCCTGCTAGGTAGCTGTTTCAGGAGTTCTTGTTAGTTGTGAGGCAGTTAGAGAAGCCTGCCGAAAAAGGAAAAATGAGGATAAAGGAAAAGAAACCCTGAATATCCCAAAAGACAATAAATATATACAAAGGTGTGTAAAAAGGGGTTCTAACCCCTGTAAAAATAGTCAAGAAAAGAAAGGTACATTTATAAGCAGTTGATCATTGCCTTGCGAATGCCTGGTAGGTTTCTGGGGACGAGTCAGACCCGGGGCCGATGCCTTGTCTTCCTAGGGGAGGCATCTTGCTGGAAAAGAAGAAATTAAGGAAGGTTGGAGCGAAAATAAAAGTGAGTGTCAAAAAAGGATTAAGTGTCCCCTTGCGAGGGCTTGGTAGGTTCTTGGGTGCCGAAATAGGTCCTGAGGCCGATGCCCTGTTCTC
This sequence comes from Lygodium microphyllum, assembly GCF_053477565.2. Classification (NCBI taxonomy): domain Eukaryota; kingdom Viridiplantae; phylum Streptophyta; class Polypodiopsida; order Schizaeales; family Lygodiaceae; genus Lygodium; species Lygodium microphyllum. The sequence goes on from NC_141147.1 coordinate 39,576,902, forward strand.
CTTGGGTCACTACGCTCAGCTCCCTCCTTTTTACATGCCCGAGTATAGAAAATGAAAACCCTAAAAGAAGAAATGTACTGAAAGATAATACTTCTTGATTAGGCTATAGGAGTCCTCGCCTAGTAGGAGCTCCTGGTTGTGTTGTCCTTAGTTAGGTAGGTAGTTCAGACCACCACTTAGGGCAACCTCTTTGATAGTTCTTTTTAGTTTGGCCGTGTTGGAGCAGTTGGTTAATAACTAGCTTCGGACATTTTATCAGCTTATGCCAGGTCTACTCCTTGTGGATGTCATGCCTTGGTTTTGTCAGGGGGTAGGGTGAGCATTGTGATGTGTTTAATATGTATCTATTTTGTATCAGCTTGATGCTTCCTTTGGCTGTTTTGTGCAGATCTACTGTGGGATTCGACGGGCTGAGTCGCCCTATCCCGTGGTTGCCAATGAGAGCGGACTTTTGATGCTGAGAAGTGCTTAAAAATAGCCAAAAATTACGAATATCAAGGAAAAATGTTCAACGTCAAAGGCGGCGGCTCCAGCTAGGATGATTTTAAGTACCAAGTGAAATACGACTCTTAAAATACGCCCGAGCGATACTTGGTGATTTTTGATAATTTTTCAGACTACCGTGCGGGTTTTCAAGAGTTACTAGTCAATGCTGGATGTAAAGCTGGACGCACAAAAATTTACAGCACTCGAATCAGAGCCAGGACGTGGAAATGGCCACAAAAGGGGCAAGATATGAAAAGGTGGACACTTGGGAGGCCAAAATTGGGCATGCCGTTTGAGTTTGAACCCCCCCCCCCCCCCCCAAAAAAAAATTCTGCAACTTATGAAGCAAAAAATGTGGAGAGAGAATGAGGGATGAAGAAAAAACGTGGAGCAACATGGCGGCCGTTTTTTGCGCCCTCTCATGATGGAGATGGAGTATGCAGGCTGAAAGCAACCCATACAACCGATCATGGGGCTGATCTTCTCCTTTCTTGCTAGTCTTATCACCTGTCTTCACACGTGAAATGGCTGTGGGAATGAAGAGATGGAAATCTAGTCTTTCTCTCTCCTCCCTCTCTCTCTCTTAAGGGGCTGTTCTTGTGTGGATGAAGACAATGAAGAATGGTGGATGAAAGCTTGTCCGGATGAGATCGGATTGCTTCCGGATGGATGAAGATATGAAGAATGCTGATTTTAAAGATGCTGGACATTGAATGAGGGCTGACACGCAGTCCCGCACCAAAACCGAGATCCCGAGACACAAAGCCTAAGTGGTAATTCAATTTTTATGAAGAAAAAATGAGTTTTTATGCTATTTGGGTGATGAAATATTGTTCCCATGGACTGATTATGCATTATGTTGCTGTTTGATATGAGTTTGATCGGTTTATACTCAGAAAATCAAAAAATCATGTGTTATGACTGAAATTAAAGGTATAAAACTCGTAAAACACGCGTTTAAGAGGCAAAATGGGATTTTTTTACAAAATAAAGGGGAAACATAAAATATAACATCAATAAAACCTGAAATTTAGATGTCAAAGTACCTAAGGGCCACAACCCATAATCAATTTCAATTTCTAGTTATTTTTTATTGAAAATAATAGAGGAAAAATACCAAAAAATGGTGAAAAATGGGTTTTAAATGGGAGAAAACTAGGAAACGATAAAAGGAAAATTCCAAAAAGTTACATAAGTGTTTGTGCAATGTATAATGAAGGTAGAGCACAAGATTAGCCTCGGTTTACCCTCATTTCTATGTTTTGTCCGTATTTATTGCTTTCTCTACAAAGAAATACACATAAAATGACTCTTACACCTATCAACGATTGCAAAACATTAAATGGTAGGGTGAGAGGGGAGTTTGAGCGTCAAAGTACAATCCTAAATCTGATTTATGTGTTGCATCATGGCTATAGGACGTTGTTTTAAAATAAAGGAAAAGGCAGCATGAGCGTAAGACTCGGTGTCTCTCCTCGTTTCAATACATAGACGTTAGCATGAAAATCATGAAAAGATTATTTTTGAACGATACACAATGCTGATTTTCTTTTGTTTGTGCACTAAATCATTCACATTATGCACTATGCATTGTTCATGGTATCGAAGGAAAAATCTCCTGGACTGCATAGCAATTGTTTTCTTAGGACTTTGACCCACGTTTGAGAGTGTGAGGTTATCCCTTGCCGTAGGGTAGAGGGTCGGTTTCCTAAGGGACTGTGAAGTGAGGAAGCATGGTATATCTCCTGGAAATACGAGAAATATAAAAGAGAGGATTTTGTATTCGTTTGTGTTATATGTTTAGCAGCGCATCAAAGGGCCAATCCCTGCAATGTAGGAGAGCTGCAGTGGGGCCGGTGGAGTGCCTCCTATGTGTGTGTAACCGAGGCATTATGCCTAAGTACTTTGGGATCTCCCTCTGAGAAGTTTAAGGAAAACGTTGGACTATGAACTATAAACGCAGGAATTAAGCTTTAGGGCGGTTTGTCCTTCAGTATTAGATTGACGCTCTTGGTCCGCGAGGCCATGAGGGTATTTTTGTGTCATGAGCATGAGGTCCGGCTAGTGCTATAGCGAGTGCCGGCCCGTTTTAGGTCCCATTAGAGTTGTTAAATTGTGATAAGCTGCAAATCTAAAAACAAGTGATTGGAGACTTATCTTCACCATTTACGTCATGATGCACATAATTCATGGGATTCTTAGTTGCACTTGGCTGAGTTTTCCTACAATAACTCCACTCATGCTAGCATTGGAGTTTCACTCTTTAAGGCTATATATGGCTATAAGGTGCCCTTACCCATAGTCATTTTCAATGAAATAATCAATCCTCATGGGAAAGAAAAATAGGAAAGAATGTAGTCCCTCCTTTAACAGTGTAAGATGAATCTTAGGAAAGCCCAAGACCAAGTGAAGATGTATGAAAATGAAAAGACACGACCCTTAGAGTTTCAAGAAGGAGAATCCGTTTTGCTTAAGGTGCCCAAGTCTCAGTATTCTACCTTGAAGGATGGATCTAGTAACAAGCTTGCTCACAGATTTTATGGGCCCTACAGGATCTTGAAGTAATTGGAGACTTGGCATATAGATTGGAGCTATCCTCTTCCACTAAGATTCATAATGTATTCCATGTTAGTGAGCTCAATCCTTTCTATGGTACTCCTGTTGATACAAATGATGAGCTGCCACCTATTGATGAAGAAGGTCTTATTCAGTTCATCCTTGAGACTGTCATAGTTCAGCATGAGAAGAAGCTTTGCTCTCACTCTATTGTTAAATATTTAATTAAAAGGAGAGGTTTTCCACTTGAGGAAGCTTCTTGGAGGCTCAATTCTATACTAGATGAGTTTCCTTACCTCTACGGGACACATTGGTGGGGCTGAAGCATACTAACTATGGAGCAAGTTATTGTGCAGACATGGTCCTAATAGCAGATTTTTTTAGAATAGCTTTTATTCTACCCAATTTTTAGAATTATATACGATCAAAGTACTCTTCAAGAGCTAGGATTTGACATGTGGCACGCTTCGTTTAGATACTTCTACTAGAAGTTATGGCAGATTTGGTTCAATAGGGCCTGTTCTTATATCAAGTTGTCTTCTTCATTGTGAGCCCATCTGTTGAAGACTTTAAGGCTCCAAATACTTTTGAAGCACTCTTGATTATGTATATCGCTGAGGCTTACTCTCATTCCTTCATTTCACTCCAGATGTCTTTAATCTTTCATTCATTTCCCTACTTGTATAGCTCAAAACTAAGTAATACTCTGTTTCATTCATCCTTTCCAACTTTTGTAAGCTTGTTTTTTAGGGAAAAAACCTTTGGGATCGGATGGATTGTAAAAAGCTGGGAAGAAGAGATGTTTAGTATAGAAATAATAGTAATACCATGTCACATTGACATAGGTATAAAAGGGAGAGACATGTAATTTTTCACATATTTTGAAACATTAATATATTACTGTCTCTTTTCTCATCACCTTGTTCACAACTTCTATGTCTTCTCACCTCTTTTTGTCTTTCTCTCTTCATTTTTAGTATTTCTCTCTCTTCATCACTCTCTTTCTCAACCCTTGTCCAGGGCCTTCAAATGCTCAACCATATCGGGATCATATAGGTTTTCTTTCTCGTTTTAGAACTAGCATTTGAGATTGTGAAGTCAAATTAGAGCCTTGCTAAATCTCACCCACTGTAAAGGTGAATCTTCCTATACGAAAAACCAAACATGCCTAGATGGTGGTCAGAAGCCTTAAGTAGTATATATACATTTCAAGTGAAGAGTATCTGACATGGCCCTAGGGATAGCATCACACCTCATCTCCTTCTAGTTGCTAGAGCAATGGATGTAATTAGTATAATTATTTTTATCTTTCAAAGGAACCATAATTAGTTTCTAATTTTTCTAACAATCGTTCTTTTCTAAGCAATGTAAAACTGAAAATTTCAGTAAGTTGAAATTATCCTACAGATATTTCCCTATGATATTAGAATTCATCTTGTTCAAAATGAAGTTTAGCTTGATATACTTAAACGTAATTTAATCTTCTATGCTTATGAATGCAATTGATTTTCATTTTTTGTACATGCAAGCATCCTCTAATATTCCATGTACACGAATGCACTTTAATGGAGCAATAAAGAATTTAAGCTAATTCTTTCAAAAATAGTTACAAATTAAAGGGATCCATAGATTTATTATGTTTTATAACTACGAAAAAAAAGAAAAAATAACCTCATCTATGAAAATACATTTTATGAAGAATGGATGATTATATTTTCTATCACTATTCAATATTTTGAATAACCAAAATTTCTTAAATATTTAACAAGAGTTTTAACATATGTTTTCAATCATTTATTTTGAGATAGTTTAATTTTATAGTTAATCTTACCATACTAAATTTTTAAAAATTTTCACTAATTTCAACTATGTTTCCAAATTAAGAAGTTGGATAATCCAAGGATAATAAGATATAGATTGATTTGTTATTTAAAAAGAGTTTCTATGAATAAAACTCAAAAGAAACATGATTTAATAATAATAATAATATGATATAACATACCTCAATTGTATTTATGCCTATATTTTCGGTATCACGACTGGTCGATGGTCTTGTCATGTCTATGGCTTGCATGAGGCCACTATGGATGGGAAGAGTGAAAAAGAAAGGATTTAGATAGAGTGTCAATACATGAACTATCACTAATCCATTTTTTAAAGAATTTCCTTACCTCTCATTCGTCAACTCTCACCCTCTCTCCTTGTCTCAAGAGTAGACTAGTTGTCCTTGTGTGTTAAAAATGAGAAGAGTGACCCCCTTTAAATAGTTTTTGGGGGCAGGAGATTTCATCTCTTTATGAGGTTTTGTTAGTAAGGGACTATATTCTTTTTATTATCTAAGAGGAGTTTTTATTTTTTGATTCATTTTTGGAAGAATGAGAAAATTTTAATTAATCTAGTATGAAAATTTTTCTTAGTTTTCCTTGGCTAGGGAGCTATTGAAACGGCCCCCTCCCTTAAGGGCTCTTGTATACTCCTAAGGATAAGATGGAGGGGAAAGAGATTGACAATGGTCCCCTCCCTTAAGGCCCCCCTATACTCCCAAGGTTGAGATATAATGTTTTTTTCTTTGTTTAGTTATTTATTTATTATATCTATATGTACATATTTATAGTTATTAATACTATTATTCATATTCTATTGATAATTTTAAAATTGATTTTTAAAGTCTAAACACTACAAGGGAATGAGGCAATAACGATGGCCATTTGCGACGCAAAAAAGCGGTATCGCTAAAAGCATCACTAATTCTATTAACGGCACTAATAGCGATGCGTATAGCGACGCTAATAGTGACATCGATCTGAGGAAAAAGTTTCAAAAACTCGAGTGTAACATTTGCCGAGAAAACATTTGTGAGAAAGAATGAAAGAGAGAGCGAGAGAGCTTAAAGCTTATAGAGAGAGAGAGAGAGAGAGAGAGAGAGAGAGAGAGAGAGAGAGAGAGAGAGAGAGAGAGAGAGAGAGAGAGAGAGAGAGAGAGAGAGAGAGAGAGAGAGAGAGAGAGGGAGGGAGCTCATCACCATTGTCACCGCTGCTGCCGCTATACACGAAGAAGAAAGAGAAGTGTGCAAGGGAGAAGGGAGGGAAGGTGCAAAGAGAAGGTACAAAGGGTTTCATCTTCAGGCCTTTGAGGTAGGTACATTGCCTCTTCTTGCTTTATTTTTGTATTCTCCTATTTTCTTTTTTTGTTTTTCTTTGCAAAGAGATACATGGAAAGAGTGCCAGTCAATTAGTGTAGTCTGTTATGCACTATTTGACTTAGTAGGCCACTTTCCTTTATGTTGTATCTTATCTATACTTTTTGTACATTGTATAGTGTGTGAAATAAGAAGGAAAAAATCAGAAGGAAAACGTTTTGGCCTCCATCTCTCTTCTTGTGTTCTTGAGTGAGCTTCCTCTTGTGTATATAGTGTGTTTTTTGCACAGCAGCTCAAGCAAGTCCCTCCACCACACGATTCTTGACATGGTATCAAAGCCATGCCACTGAGAGAGGTTGATTTTGAAGGGCTGAAGTGAAGGAAAAGAAACAAGGTTTGAGCAAGCAAGCAACGGGTAAGAAGCTCTTCCATTATTCCTCTCTTTCTCTTGGATAGTGCTTGTGGAGGCACCAGAATAGGGTAGAGTGAAAATGTCACATTATTGTGAGATTTGCTGTGAGTTTTTTTAGGCATCTAAGGCCGTTTCAAGCCCCATTTTAGAGCCGCAAGGTTGCAGACAATAGTTTCAGGGTACACTGTGATTTCTGTTGTATTGACCGAAAGTGGGTGCACAGGTTACAGATTTCGAATCTGTAATTTTTGAGGTGTTTACAAGAAGCAAACATAAGGTTTATCTGCAAACAGGCTGCAGATTACATATACTATTGAGCAATCAGTGAAAAAGGTTGCTTGGTGTATTGCTGTGCACTTGTTGAAAGGTTGCAGAAGACTAGCTTGCTATGTTGTATCCTTTTTTGTGATAATGATAGAGAACAGTGGAAATCACATTTTTTGAGAAGCTTGACAAGAACATCTACCCTTCATGGAAGTTCCTTATTGGAAAGGGCCTTTATGAGTTTGTTTCAGGTGAAGAAAAGGAGCCAGGGTTGGGTATCCCTTCGACAGCAGATGAATTAAAGGCATGGAAAGAGTGAAATGCAAAAGACAAAAAGGTGATGTATTGGCTATGTGCAATCATTGATAATACTATGCTGAGACATATCAGTAATGTAGAAGCTTCACTTGCAGCTTGGACAATTTTTGAGAACATGTTTTTAGTAAATACAAAGGCATGAAAGATTCAACTCAAGTAAGAGTTGAATACATTGAAGAAAGGGAAAATGTATATCAATGAGTATTGCAGATGCTTTAGCAGTGATTGATGCAATGCCTGATGATGATGATTTGTTTTCATCCACTTTGAGTGGACTCAATACTAAGAAGGCATGAAAATCATTTGTTACTTCAGTATATGTATGGAAGCCATTTTCAGATTTTGATGAGTTGGTCTCTCTCATGATTACCGAAGAGATCAATACGCAGGGGGATGTGCTAGTGATAACCAGCAAAATAGGTTCAATCAACAATTTGGTGAAATGCAGGTTCAGGAATCCAAGGAAAATTTAGAGGCAGGGGGAGCTCTAGAGGAAGAGGTGGATGGCAGAACAGAGGTTCCAGAAATTTTGCTATTGTTTTTCGTTAATGTGGTAAGACAGGTCATATTACAACCCATTGTTGTGCTAAGAAGGATGATATTCGTAGTGGTAAATTGCAGCAAGGAAATTATGCATCGTCTTCACGATAGAATGAAGACAAAAATGAGCACTTGTTTGTTATGCAGCATATGATGAATACAATTACAGGAAAAGGGGCACATGATGATGTATGGTATATCAATTCAGGTGCATCCAATCTTATGACCAGTCATGTTGAATGGTTTGGAGAGATGCAGGACTTACAAAATCCAGGTTATGTACAGACGGGTGGTGATTCATGCCACCCAATTTCACACATTGGAAAGGTTTCTTTGTCCTTGCATGGCCAGACAAAGAGTCTGACAAATGTATTACATGTGCCATCAATCACAAAGAATCTAGTGTCTATTAGCCAAATGGTAGAGTAGTGGTTGCAGGTCAAATTCAATGCAAAAGGTTGTTTTGTAGAAGACTTTAATGATAAGTGCAAGTTGGTCACAAAAGGAAGTAGAGTTGGTTGCATGTTCACTTTAGATGTTGGAATTCCTGCAATGGATGCTGTTATGTATACTAAAGGAAAAGAAGTAGTTGTAGATGTTGAAATATGGCATAAACATATTGGACATGAAAATTTGCAAAGGCAGAAAAATAAAGCAGTCCATAGGATTGGTTACAAGGTTGCCTTCTTTTAGAGTTGTAGAATTGCATAAAGTCTATGAGGCATGCTAGTTTGGTAAGCAGGCAAGACAATCCTTCTCGTATGACATAGAAGTGAGGAGAAATATACTTGATGTAGTGCATACGGATGTTTGGGGACCTACACAGAATGTATCTCTTGGTGGCAACAAAATACTTTGTCACATTTATTGATGACTGTTCAAGGAAGCTATGGGTATAATTCATAAAGGAAAAGAGTGATATATTTGAGCACTTCAAATATATCACTCTTTCAAATCTTGAGCACTTCAAATCTTTCAAGGTAGCTGTTGAAATAGAAATTGGCTTGAAAGTGAAGTTCTTGAGATCAGATGGAGGGGAAGAGTACCTCTCTAATGATTTTAGTGGTTTCTTGAGGACTCATGGGATAAAAAGGCAATTTACTTGTAGGTATACCCACAACAAAATGGGGTTGTAGAAAGAAAAAATAGGCATATTACAGAAGTTGCACAGGCATTAATGGCTGAAAAGAATATGCCAAAATATTTTTTGTCTGAAGCTGTCCATACTCCTGTCTATATTATGAGCATACCCCCCATAGCTGCAATTCATGGGATGACTCCTGAAGGATGCTTTACTGGCAAGAAGCTTGACGTATCACACTTGAAGGTATTTGGATGTGCTGCATATGTTCATGTGTCAGATGAGCTACGAAAGAAGCTTGATCCAAAGGCTGAAAAATGTATTTTTATTGGATAATCTTCAGAGCAGAAAGGGTATCGTTGTTATAACCTTGTTGTCACAGGTAAGTTTAGAGTGAACAGGGATGTTATTTTTGATTATATGAACAGTTGGTATGCACTTGCTAGTGATGTATTAGATGATGATAATGATCATGATAGCTATGTGTAGAAAGAAAAACAAGAATCACGGAGTCTTAGTGGACCAGAAACATCATCTGGTACTACACCTACAGTGAGCCCTTGGTCTGGGAGACTAGGGAGTAGCCCCACATCTTTAGGTGTATCTATAAGTGTTGCAGGAAAATATAAATGAAAGAAAAAAGTACTAGATGGTAATGATGCATCTACTAGTCATTGGGATTTGATGGAGATTCTAGTGGTTCAAAGAGTTTGGATGATGAGCTTGGTATTCTTTCAGTCAAGGACACCAAGTGTACAAAGAGCTCATAGTAATGTAAAGGCTCCATTGAGTGATCTAGTGGTACACAAGTCTAGCAAGGTCAGATACCTTGTTAAAATATTTGGCTTTGAAGGTTATGAAGTTCACCATTATGCTTATATGGTGAAACTAGTTGAGGATGTTGAGCCCACTTATTTTGAGGATGTTGTTGGTCATGCTCATTGGGATGCAGCAATGGATGAGGAGATGGTTGCATTGGAAGCCAATAAGACTTGGGATTTGGTACCCTTGCCTAAGGGTAAGAAAGCTATTGGCTATAAGTGGGTTTACAAAGTCAAGCATAATGCAGATGGTTCAGTTAGCAGGTATAAGGCTAGGCTGGTTGCAAATTTAGGCTATGCTCAAACATATGGCATAGATTATGAAGAGACATTGAGTCCAATTGCTAGGATGGCAATTGTTAGATGTGTGATTGCCTTGGCAGCAGCCAAAGGTTGGAGTTTACAGCAAATGGATGTTAAGAATGCATTCTTGCTTGGTGAATTGCAAGAAGAAGTGTATATGGAGTAGCCAGTAGGTTATGAGGATTTAGAGCATCCCACATATGCGTGCAGGTTAAAAAATGCACTCTATGGACTGAAGCAAGCACCTAGAGCATGGTTTGACAAGATTGGAGAGTATCTTTTTAATATTGGATTTTGTATTTTTGATGCTGATCACTCACTTTATGTGAGAAAAGGAGATGTAGGTTTGGTCATCATAGTCATCTATGTGGATGACTTGATTATTATAGGTGACAGTGACAATGGGATTGCTGAAATTAAGGACTTCTTGAAGAAGAAGTTTGAGATGCATTATTGCTTGGATATGTTATCCAAGTATGGTATGACAGCATGTAAGCCTCTTTCAGTACCATTGGAGCAAAATGTGAAGTTGAGTGCCAACGTTGGGGATGAGATAGAAGACCCTACCATGTTCAGGAGGATGGTAGGGAATTATCACTTATCATGTTGGTGGTCATTATGATACTCACATGGTCACTGAATTATCACTTGTTATATTTAGTTTGTTACACCTACCTACAACTGGAAAAGATATAGCGCCAGTCGATTAGTGTAGTCTATTATGCAATGTTTGTCTTAGTAGGCCACTTTCCTTTATGTTGTATCTTATCTATACTTTGTGTACATTATATAGTGTGTGGAAGACGAAGGAAAAAATTAGCAAGAAAACATCCATCTCTCTTCTTGTGTTCTTGAGTGAGCTTCCTCTTGTGTATATAGTGTGTGTTTGGCGTAGTAGCTCAAGCAAGTCCCTCCACCATGCCATTCTTGACAACTACATCTGATAGGATCGAAGGTGCATCAGCTAGGTGAGAGATAGCCATAGGTGCTTGCTTGAAAGGCTTGAATGAATAAGTGGTCCTTGGGTCTTGGTGGTTGGGCGTGAGCTCCCCTCTACATTTTGGTTCCGTTTTTGGGACCAACGGATTCAAGCTTGAGTGCTTGCACGCCTCAAATTGAGCATTAAAGTAAGGGTTTCATCCTCAAACCAGAGCTTGAGATAGGTAAGAATTTTTGGGTTTTTTTAATCTTCACAACAAGTAAGTATCTTGGTTATTTTGGTGGTTTGATGGTTAGGAGAGCAAGAGAAATCATTTTAGTACTTTACTTTTGATTCTTGTTGCATTTAGAGTAGGTTAGGATTAAGGAATTGGATTGGAAAAGTGTAGGGTTTGCTACTGTAAAACATGCCCAAGTAGGACACAAATCAAGAAAAACGGGAAAAAAAGAGTGCTCAAGGGGATTAAAGGTCGATAAGTGAGTGATTAGGAGTGGGAAGACCTTTGCCGCACCGAGAAGGGGTTTACTAGCCAAGAGGCCAAGGGAGAGCTCATTTTAAAACCCTGCTTGAGAGAGAGAGAGAGAGAGAGAGAGAGAGAGAGAGAGAGAGAGAGAGAGAGAGAGAGAGAGAGAGAGAGAGAGAGAGAGAGAGCTCCATTGCCTAGATTCACTTCGATCTTGCTGCCAATGAGTTTGTTGCCCACTACAGGTATATTCAACCCTTCTCCTTAATCCATAGATATGATCTAGAAGTGCTCCACGATTACCTTGCCTTGAATCTCTCAATTCGTCAGGTTTTTCATCATTTTGACAAGAAACACATCATGTTAGGCCTATCTAAGCGGCTCAATTCTAGGCCAAGTCCCAGAATGAGCCCTTAGCCACTTATCCTTGGTCTACTTGGCCCAGTTGACTCAGCCTTACTCACTGAGACACGCAACCACTCAGCCACCTAGATTTGGCCCAGGTAAGCTGCACATTCAAACACACTAGATTGACTCGGCCTAGTCCTGTTTGGCCACTCGGCCCTCAGACATAACATCCACTCAGCCCTCGGCCATTCAGCCTGCCCTGGCTGACTCAGGTAATCATCCACTCGGCCACGTCCATTTGGCACACCAACCATTCGAACCGTCCAAACTCCATATTTTGCCTCAACCGACTTATGCCACATGTCATTTGGACCTCCCAATTTAGCCCACTTCCACTAGGCCCTTGGCCATTTGGCTTGCCCGGATTATATACTTAGACCCTGCAATTCGAACCTGTTGGGCCAAATTTGATTTTTCTCAAAATTTTTAAATTCTATACCAAACCCACCTAGACAATAGCCATACAGACACTTGAAACACCTTTTTGGTGTAAGATAGAAAAATCAGCAAGACACAGACGTAGGGGCAATGCTAGTTGACTATCTAGCGATCCAGTCCGTCAGAGACAATAGAGTTGTAAACCCCCAAACGAATCTTGACTGAGCACAAGGCTAAGCAAAAACCCCATAAATCGGCGAGGAAACACACTTAAGAAAAGCTAAAAGCGTGATTGTGCAAAGTGCACGGAAAAGAGTATCCCCACACACACATAAAGTGAAGGTAAGTTGAGAACTGTTTGTAATTAACAAGAACTCACTCAGACATAAAATCTTGAAAGAATCCACCAGTAAGAGAAGATCCCAAGACATAGACGGGTGATCGAATCCCCCAATTTAGGACCAAGCGAAGAAGAACAAAATTGAAAAGCCAGATGTAGCAAGGACCGATACTATCAAGGAAGTCAATCTACCCGACCTCATCAACCTAATCGACAACTTGGAAAAACAGAAAATCTTAGACATGGTAGGGGGCAGCTCAGAATGTAAAAACAATGAAGAACTTCACCTAGGAGACTTTCTTGAGGCAATCCAACAATGTGTGAAAATATGATGCTCAAACTCAGTTAGAGTATCATGGTAGGCCTGCAGAGGACATCATAGTGGACCTTGAGGAGGAGAGGAATCTAGCACACAAAGCTCTGCAAGATATAGTCACTTACAACCAAGATCAGCATACTAGGAGCTTACGCCAGAGCATGCAAATATGAGAGATCTAGAGAGTGCTAGTCCTAGCAGGCAGAAATCTAACAAATAACGAGAGAGCATTAGAAGGAAACCTCATGCTGAGTGAGATTTTGACAAAGGAGTGCTAGATAACATGGTAGCAGAGAGCACAATGTTGCAGCATTGGCTGACTTCTAACCCTGCTAATATGGACAAATACTAGCCAAATGACGACCTGTATAGCTTTGTAGAGCAGTTCGAGCAGGTCTATGAGGCCAATGCCTCACTAATCTCACTCAACACTCACAAGCTTTCAGTCTGTTCTTAAGCGATAAGAGTAGGACATGGTACAAGAGTCCAAATGCTACTTGAGCAAACCAATTTCAATGGCCTAAAAAATATCTTCATTAAGAGATTCTCCGAACCAGGATACTTCGAAAACCTGCTAGTACGTCTCATGAATGTCAAGCAAAGAGAGAAAGAGGACATCCAAGATTACATGACCCATGTTAGGAGCCTCTTCAAGAGAATCCCTATGGGTGAGAGACCAACCAAAAGAGCGGTTTCCACAATATTCATGAATGGAATACAAAGTCAAGAGCTATACAAAGTCCTGGCAGGCAACTCTAGCCTGTAGTGAGACACACTCGTGGGGCAAGGGTCTTTGGAGAAGCTATTAGAGTGGACGACTAGCTCAAGGAGAGAAGCTCTAGGAGCTCAAATCGAGAAGATTCTACCACTAGAAAATCCGGGAGAGCTTCAATGCCAGGCCCAAGTGCTTAAGACAAAGGGAAGGGCAGTGATTCCGGACAAGAGCTAGTAGAGATGAAGATGGAAATAGCCAAATTACAAGCGAAGATGAGATGACCAACATGCCCACACACCCAAATGCATGTATTGTGGCAAAAACCATATTCCATCCAAGTATCAGGACCCTAGGTCAAGACCTTGTGCTCATTGTGGTAGGTTTGGCCATGATGCCATGCATTGTCAATTACCTCAGAGACTTCCATACTCGCAGCCTTATGGTCAACCCTACCTTGCAAATAGGTTGTCAAACTTCTTTGGAAGGGGAGTCCCATTGGCCCTCCCAACACCTAATTATAATAAGCTGACCATCGCTTGGATGGAGATAAACCCTATGGGTATCCCTAGACCACCTGGACCCCCTATGTAAACCATCCAGTGAGTGACACTTCAGTCCACTATGCAGAGGAGCCGAATGACGAAGGGCCTTATGTACACCCTTACGTATCATACGATGAAGAAGGCAATTCAATCCTTATGGACTACTGACCAATACCGGTGATGGCATTAGGTAGAGGGAGAGGCAAAGGCCTAGGAGGGCAGACCCAAGAGCCAATGGACATGCAGTCACCTAGGACATGTTTCTTCATGATGCGCCAAGAGGGAGCAAGCAAATAGAGACAAGACTATGCACTGACTGTAGAATCACTCATATCTTTATTGATTTCCCTAGACGGAAGCCATCCTCTAGTTTGGCAAACGAGCCATTGGTCCCATTGGGGTTTTTTGGTATCAAGACACTTGATCGGGAGGCCACACCTATCTCATTGCATATCATGACCCACACATAGATAAAGCAGGTTGGCATACCATTGCCAGGGTTTAGCAATCTTGATGCAACCTTAATTACAAAGAAGAGTAGAAGATGGAGGAAGAAGAGACAATACGCTAAGGTCACTCTCAAAACCTAAAGTGCCATGATACTGTGTGTTGGAAAGAAAGTCATTGATGCAGAGGCAAAAACGTGAGCTCCAAAGACAACAGAAAAGGGAAGTGCTAAGGTCTACCCCAACCCAAAGTGCCAAATCGAAGCCATCAAGAAAGTGAAGGAGTGGGTGAAAGAAGCCCAAGAGCACCTAAAAGATGTTGAGCCCATACTAGAACATGAGATAAGCATGCGAGTCTCACCCCCATGACCAGAATCAAGGGATGTGACTACACAACAAGTAGTGCCACTTAGATAAATTCTGAATGCTATGGGCTAGCAAATTAGTCAAGACCATTGGCCAAGAACTGCAGAGTTAGGAGAGAGGAAAGCACATGAGACCTACTTAGATAGCATCCAATGCTATGGAAAGAGCTGAAATAGTGGGTCTCAAAGAATCAAATGAGCAAGCTGTCGCAGACTTGCACAAGCATGACACAGAAAGAAAATACCGAGCCTGATGCTGCATTCCCTGCGTAAGTCCTTGCACGTCAATGCTTTCTAGGAAGGCACAAAGATGCATGCAGTCCTATCGGTCTTAGCTCTTGGAGATGTCACAAGAACGGGAATCATAGATACGGGAGCAAAAGTTAATGTGCTAAGCCATGCAGTACACCAAAATTGGGGTAACCCACCAGTCCAAAGTGCTAGGTTCAACATCACACAGGCTAATGAAATGAAGGTGAAACCATTCTGCGTGTTAAAGACTTGGCCAGTGAAGATTGCAGGAGTCTAATTCTCTATTAACTCTATAGTCATGAAGGGAGTGGACTATGACATCCTACTAGGCCGACCTTTGATGCACAATGTAAGAGTCATAGAAGATTGGGGCAATGGTCTCATCTTCCTAGGCAATCAAACAAAGGCTACAAGTGTAGAGATGGACACCTAGAAGACTATGCCGATTGACCCAGATGCCATCTCCACCATTCTGAAGGGTGATGACTAAATTAGGAAATCCTACGGGCCCTTAACCAAGTATATCCCATGCCTAAGGATGACCGATACTGGATGCATGTTCTCGCTACCATCGACCTGCCGTGCTTAGACAATGAGGAGTACAAACAAGCCATCAAGACAATTGGCAAGCCTAAGGAAATACCCTCAGTACCAATCTATATGATGGCTGGAAGCCTACGTGGAAGACCCAAGCCTCTCACATTCCAAGTCCCAAACAATAGACAAGAGCTCCTTGAAATCCTAGGATATTTGACTCACAAGTTGGCTGGCAAAAGCTACTCCAAGATCTCTTGGATGAGCCTAAGTGGTAATGGTCCAAGGCGCATGATTTAAACTTGATGTGCAATTGGGCCTTTGTCCCTAACCAACGAGGATAGAAGTATCAGTACTTGGGAGATGATAATCAATCAAACAAAGATAGCTCTGACGATGAAAGATTGTTGTTCCTTCATTGATGAGAGCAAAGGAAAAATAAACACTATAGAATACGGCACTAAGGGACATGTAATCAAACAAATATGAGCTAACTCCAAACCACGCAAGTAAATGCTTTTAGGATAGAGAGAGGAGTCATGCACATGGATTGTGATCGAACTTGGTGGGAGCACATAGGTGCAATTGACTACGAGCAGGCAAGCCTAGCCCCCAACCAAGTGCTGCACCACTCCTAAGAACAGACTCACCTTCCAAGATGTGATCACCAGGAGAGACTCTCTCTTCTAGGCAAGAAGGAGAGTTCAATTTTGAGTCACAAGTTAGCTCGAATAGTGATCTTGAGATACCTCGACCTTCCAAGAATAGATGCATTAGGGGGGACCTACTCGTCCACCTAAGGCACCGACGATTAAGGGAGGAATGACGGAAGTTGCCTAAGGATACGCATGTAGAAGAGCAGAGAAAATCGCAAGACCTAACAAAATGATTGACGAAATTAAAAAAAGGAGATAGGATAGTGATCTTATTGGGAGCCAAATGACAGGGGTAAGCAAGTAAACCAATCGAAGGACGTGCCAAGGTCAAGGAGGTCAATTTAGCCAGGAAAGGGGAGACACCCTAACATGTCTTTATAGTTGATGGCTTGACTAAGGAAGAGGAAGTAAATCTCATTGCTCTCTTACAAGAGTATATAGATGTATTTTCTTGGTCCGTAGAAGAGCTCAAAGGGGTAGACCCAAGTGTAGTAACTCACAACATACCCATGACACTTAACACAATGCCGATCAAGCAGTGACCATATCCCATGAATCCAAAGCATTCCCATGCCATCAAGGAAGAAATTGACAAGCTAATGAGAGCAAGTTTCATCTACAAAATTGACCACATGGACTGGGTTTCACCCATAGTCATCGTATTGAAGAAGAATGAAAAGATTAGAGTGTGCATCAATTACAAGAAGGTAAACATTGCTATGAAGAGAGATAACTATCCATTTCCATACACTGAGCACATGCTGCTCGAGAGAGTGGCTAGCAAAGAGGACTAGAGTTTTCAAGATGGCTTCTCTGGATACAATCAGGTGCAAGTGCATCCTAATGATAGGCATAAGATTGCATTCTAAGTGGGATGTATTTGCCCATCTTTGCCTGCATAGTCATGCCTTTCGGGTTGACTAATGCGCTAGCTACCTTCTAACGACTTATGTGCACTATATTCAAATATATGATTAGGAAGGAGTTAGAGGTCTTCGTAGATGACTTGTGTGTTCACTCTACTTGGAGGTAACACTTAGACAGGTCTTTGAATGTTGTTGACTATATTGTCTCTCGTTGAACCCCTTGAAATGCCACTTTTGGGTAAAGCACGAATGCATCCTAGGGCATGTAGTGTCGAAGAACAACATTGCCATAGACTTCTCAAATGTTAGGGTCATTGCCATACAGAGTTCAATGCTTCTTAGGCCACAGACTTCTCAAATCTTAGTGCCCCAAATTGGACACTCGCATTCCATGTGCACATTGACGCTTCAAAATTTCCCATAGGAGCTGTGTTGTGCCAATCTTGTGAACACAACCTAGATTACCTAGTGAGCTCTGCTAGCACACAACTCACTGAGATCGAAACAAATTACTCAACAACGGAGAGAGAGGGTTTGGCCATGTATTTGCTGTAAAGAAATTTTGGCATTATCTTTTGGCTATGCCTTTTACCTTCTTTTTTACCTTCAAGCCTTGTTATATCTTGCTAATAAACCTTTTGCTACAAGACACATTGCTCGATGGTTACTTTTGCTTTTAGAATTTGACTTCTCCATGGTGGTATGTAAAGGGAAGTAGCACTACATGGCTGACCATATGTCTCACATCCCCACAAGAGAATCTGCTAGGATAAGGCATCATAGAAAAACTACCAGATGCGTATCCATGTAGCGTATCCAGTGAAAGAGATTTGTTTAGAGCCAACATGATGCCATATTGGGCAGATGACATAGTTCGAGTGCTTGAGCACATACTACTTGAATGACCAATAGAAAAGGTGACTTAGGCAACTCATCTTAAAGATCCAACCCTATCAGTTGGTAGCAAGGCAACTATATAGGTTGGGGAAAGACAAGTCGCTGCCCAGATGCATGTGTGAGCATGAAATGCATGATGTACTCATAGAGGCACACAACAAAATAATAGCAGGACACTTCAATGGAGACACGACAGCCTGCAAGGTGTAGCAGTCCCAGCTATGGTGGCCCACTCTTTTCCGAGATGAAACACAATTCGTAAAGCACTGTGATGAGTGCCTATGGACTAAGGTCCCTATTCATAAGGATCACATGGAGATAACCCCAATCATTGCACGACAACCCTTCGAGAAATGAGGGATTGACTTTATCGGATCCATTAGTCCTACAACAAAGTATTCACAAGCTAAGTACATAATTGTCTCCACCGATTATCTAACAAAATGGAAAGAAGCACAAGCTATGAGAAAAAATGATGCTAGGACCATTGCCAAGTTCTTATGGGAGCAGATGCTCTTATGATTCGGCTACCCCATCGAACTTGTTAGTGACCAAGGCACACACTTCATCAATGAAGTGATAGCTCATCTCCTATCCACCTTCCTAATCATCCATTGGAAATATTCACCTTATTACCCCTAGGCAAACAGCCGAGTTGAATCCACAAATAAAATCTTGGTGAACTTCTTGACCAAGGTAGTCTCTACTTCACACATTGACTAGGATAACAAGTTGATGGCAGCCTTGTGGGCCCACTGCATGACTTATAAAACCACTATGGGTCAGACTCCTTTTAGTTTGACCTATGGAATTGAGGCAATTCTACCCTTATAGTTCTTCAAGATAGCCCTTCAAGAGAGATGGGATGAGAAGGAGGCATGGACGGAATGCTTGTTTGAGCTTGAATGCTTATCAGAAACTCGGCTTCTAGTCACCCATGCACTAATATGTGAGAAGGCAAGACACAAGCTAGTTTGACAAGCATGTCAATCAACGAGACTTTGAACATTGTGACTTAGAATCACTGTACTCGGTCAAGGGACATAAACAAAAAATCAAGTTTAGGGAGTAAGGACCTTTCAGAGTTCGGGTCATCAGCCAAACTAGAGATGTAGAACTCAAAACCGTAGAAGGTGAGGGCATAGGCTTCTTCAATGGCAGCCGCATGAAGAAGTACTACCCTCCCACGTACCCACTGCATGAGCCTCCAATGCTAGAGTCCCCTATCAATGTACGAGTAGCCACTATCATTCAGATGGATGATGAGGATGAGGAAGTTGTAGAACCAGCTTACCTAAGCATAACGGTCATTGCCAAGCACACATGCACCTTCAATGCATTAATCGATGAGGGAGATGAATTTAATGTCTTAACTCATGATCATTGGACCCAAATTGGTAAATCGTAGTTACATCCCACTAATGCTAAACTCAGTCCATATGGGGGTCAATCATACACACTCTTGGAAAAGTGCAAGGCTGCAATTTCTATCAAGTCTCAAAGCATGCCGATGATCTTCTATGTGTTTCCCAACACTAAAGATGCATGCACGGAGTTGTTGTTAGGACCACCTTTAAGAAGCAAGATTGTTGTAATGTCGACTACAAGTCAGAGCGTATCAATCTAGCCATGGGCAATGTCTACATAGTTACAACTTTCAGCAAGGACTATGTGACTCCTTCCAAGTCTATAAAGCCACCAATAGAGAAACCTGCCACCAAGGCTAAGGAGGGGGATAGTGCATCGTCACAAACCACCAAGCCTCAAGATGAGAAAATCATTGAAGTCAAAGATAAGGCACATGAGCCAAAGCTTAAATGGATGCCTACACTGCAAGGACCACCACCTAGGAGCAGACACCCACAACCCCACAAGGCTAAGAACCCCACCTCGCACCCTAGGAGGCCAAGACACAACTATAGACATCGACATATGGTCAAGCCACGATGGGTACCCAAGACCCTATTGCAAGCTCAAGGTTATTAGAGAGTAATTCCTGGATATGGATTCCTATGGCCCAAATGGCCAAAGGCACTAATCAAATGCCAACCTCACGCTTGACCACACAAGGCCACATGGCACATCCAAGGCCAAGCTCGTAGAAGCCTCTAGATTCAAAGCCTTCAAAATCACAAATACACAAAACTAGTGAAGACTGAGCAAGTCTATTGACCCCAACCATAGCCTACTACTCACACACATGCCATGAGTAGTCCTATAGCTCATGGAATGTCACTCGAATGTCACAGTGCACCATCAGCAGGCCACAGCCCAACCTACTATACAAAAGGCCAACCGCAAGCTTGGGAACAACCAAAGTGACCACCTCTTTATAAGCTAAGAACACATGGGATGACTTGGTTGCCCATCTTAGACGTGTAGATGCTACCTTTGTCTTGCTTGCTAAAATCTATGACCACTTATACTTGGGACTCTTGGACAAGCCTATAGCGATGGATGTATGGATACTCCCTTGTTCTTGGGAAGAATCAAATTTTGTGTTTGTCAAGGATTGTGAGGAAGCTGAGGATCTGATTTCCACTGACATTTCCCATGAACAAGCATAGAAACAATGCCTCATCACCTCATATGACAAGTGCACAACTTATGCCAACGACCAAGAGATAGAAGAATTGAAACAACTTGTTGACAACGACTCCCCTTTCTTGAGGAAATGGTACACTCTTCACTTTCAATGGGAGCTCGAAGGATGTGGATGTCAGATCATGACAAATGCAAGGAAATGATGCACAATCAAAACATCGGAGTATGACCCAACTTATGTTGCTTCAATAGCTTATAGGGTATTGACAAACATTCGTGGACTGACCCATGGAAGAACACATTCAGGGACACTCCTACTTAGATTGCATCCCCACGAAGGAGGAACTGCACATTGCTAGTCGCGTAGACTCTGGTGACTTCTTGCTTGATGTCCTTACTTACATCACCCATGTAGGCATCCGACCTTTTGACATGGACCGATATGCTCATATGGAATATAATCTAAACTTCTACTCTTGGATGATGCGAAAGTAAAACACTATGCCCATGCGTGGAACACCCTCTACCCTCTAACCTTCAATCCCAAGAAGCTTCTCAATTCCAAGGAGGAGGGGGTAAGGGGTTTAGGTGAATCAAAATCAAATCAAACACATAAGGAAACAAGAAAAGGAAAAAATACCTTAAAAGCTTCAATCCACACCTAAGAATAGAAAAGGAAGGAAAACATTAACTCGCAATTAAGAAAAATGTCACAAATTTTTTAAATAAAGCTTGAAGGAAAAGTCTATTTTTGTACTAAAAACATCTCAATTCAGCAAGCATGAAGTCTTTTCTTTCAGCAAGTAACTATTTTGAAAAGCACTAATGGTGAACCATGGTTCATGATAGGAGCTAAAGATGTCACAGTAAGACCGAGCCAATCACCTTCCCTTCACGAAAGAGGAAAGAGTGAAGTATGGCCTTTCTCTTGAAAGCTAAGCTCAAATTCAAGAGCATTCACAACATCGAAGGGGTGTTGGCCAAGGAGGAGGCTGCTAAGAGTGTTGTAGAACAGTGCAACCTCGGCAAGTATATCAAAAATTTTGGACAAGAGCACGTCAATCACACTAAGTATGTGGAATTCTTAAGGACATAAAACCCTAACATGGAGTGTGGGATGGTAGCTGTGGGGAGGAGAGAAGGAGCCAAGCAAGCGTGTAGATTCCACTCAATAAGGTGTTGATAGAGAAGGCACTATTGATAGAGAAGGCACTCAATATTTATGCCGCTGAAGATGAAAAAGGAGAATGTCTTGACAAATGATGGCATAAGCATTCAAGACATCCCCGACTTAGAAGTTAGAATGTAGGCTAACGTGATCCACTCCCTCTTCTCTAGCCAAAGATACAACTCACTTATGCATAGGATCAGCATGCCCATGTTGGAGAGCGTGGGGGCTCACTCGCTAGATGAGGTGGATTGGAATGGCTTTGTGTGGAAAACCATTGATAAATTTGCTAAAGCACTAGCTCTTGGAAGTAGACCAGCTGGTGAAGAGTCCCTTGTTGGGCCATGTGGTCAGTTTAGTAGGGATCGCGAGACTGACCCTGAAAAGATCTAGGTCATAGTCACCATGATTCCGTTGCATACTCCAAAGGAAGTACATAGCTTTCTATCATCGATCGAGTATTATCAGAGGTTTATCAATGCCATGGTAGAAAGAACGTTGCCATTGATGAACCTATTGTCCTTTAACTATTAGTTTGCATGGAGTGATACTTGCAAAGTATCTTTTGACCATGTGAAGCAGGAGCTTGCCAAAG
Source organism: Lygodium microphyllum (assembly GCF_053477565.2). NCBI lineage: Eukaryota > Viridiplantae > Streptophyta > Polypodiopsida > Schizaeales > Lygodiaceae > Lygodium > Lygodium microphyllum. Next base: position 39,599,247 of record NC_141147.1, read on the forward strand.
CACCTATTTTAAAAGCACCTAAAAGGGGCAAAATGTTCTATATATTTTCAACAGCCACCATGTATAGTATCAGTTGTTTGCTATTTATCCCAAATTTGGGAGCAAAAGTGGTACCATCGGATAACCTTTGCTAGTCAAAAGTTGGGCATATTAGAAATTAACTATACCTATATGGAGAAGTTGTGCCTTGCGATGGTATTTGTGACCAAAAAATTCATGCATTACATTCTTTATGAGAAGGTGGTTTTTAATATGAAGGTGGAAGGACTTCGATTAAGCTATAGCCACCGGATCATTTAGCAAAGTGGTTAATCACTTTGCAAGAGTTTGATTACGAGATTAAGAGCAAGCCACCAAAGCTACATGGCATTGTAGAATGTCTTGTGGATTTCAGAGAGCCAAAAGAGGTCTTAACTAAAGGAAGTGATATGAAAATATTATTTAAGATTAATATGGCATTTATTCCCTCGTGGTATGCTGCTATAACGCACTATCTATCTACAGGAGAGACTGGAGCTATTCTATCAAAATCCGAGAAGAGGAAAATTAAACAGCAGGAATTAAAATTTTCCTTGATCATAGGAATACTATATCAGTAGGGTGTTGATGATATCTATCGCCGATGTGTGATCCATGAGGAGGTTTCATTTATCCTGGAGGAGTGCCATGACTCTACTTGTGGGGGGCACTTTGCTAGGAGGTTGACGGCACAGAAGGCTTTGAGAGCTGGATATTGGTGGTCGTCCATCTTCCAGGATTCATTTGACTAGGTTAAGAGATGTGATACATGTCAAAGACATGATAGTAGAGAGAATAGGAAGCGACCACATATGCATATTATGGCTACCCTTCCATTTGAGAAGTGGGGCATCGACTTTGAGGGTCCTATTACCCTGTCATCTACCACTTAGAAGAGATACATTATAGTAGCCACTTTACAAAGTGGTCAGAAGCACAGGTGACAAGGTAGGATAATGAAAGGAGATTGCCAGTTTTCTACTTGAGCATATCATTTGTTGTTTTGGTTTGCCAAAGGAAATAGTATCAGACTATGGAACCCATTTTTTGAATAAGGTGATTAAAAGCCTGACTGAAGCATGGAAAATTAAGCATAACAAGACGGCCCCCTATAATCCGCAAGAAAATGGGAAAGTTGAAAGTACCAATAAGCAGCTTGTAGGTATCCTGTCCAAGATAGTCTCCAAAAAGAAATGGCACTGGGATAAAAAATTGTATGTGGCAGTCTGGGCGTACAACACAATGTTTAAACAAGCCATTGGCCATACCCCATTCAAATTACTTTATGGGGAGAAGCGCGTCCTGCCCTTGGAAACTGAGTTGCCGACCATAAGATTTGCAATCAATCATTCTTTGGGTGAAGAAGATGCCCTATTCGAGTGTTTTATGACTATACCCTACTTGGATGAGCTCAAATTGCAGAGTTTGTTACACCAAGGAGTGACTAGGTGTCAGATGAAACGGTTGCATGACTTAAAAGTGAAGAAATATACCTTTAAAAAAGGGTAGTTAGTTCTATACTATGACTCATGTAGGGAGCTATTTCCAGGAAAGTTGGAACCTAGATGGGATGGCCCTTACAAGGTAGTTAGGATAGATAAAAATAAGTCCACGGCTTTACTGGCTGATCTACAGGGAGTGGAATTTAAAAATAAGGTTAATCTTAATAAGATTAAACCTTATTATTTTTTAGTATGCTAACATGCTAAGTGCATTGCAGGTCCATGCTAGGGTTGATTTGAGACCTGCAGGAAAGCTTAAACTGGTTTGATGGGGCGGTTAATTCCTTATTTGGAGCAACCATATCTAGAGAAAATGTATCATCAGGGGAAGCTTATTTGGTGGTGAAAAGGATACAAAGTGACTGAGTACGAAGATGGTACCTTTGTGTGAGAGATCAAAGTTTTCTACCATTACTGTTTACAAATTTTGACAAGCATCCCTGTTGAGTTTAATGAAGAAGGTGCGATGGATTCTTCAGTTCATTCTCTAAATATATTGAATTTTGACTATCATAATTATGAATAGGGGAGTTCTTTATGACTAGCTGTGTAAACCCGTGGTGGATGTACACGCTATACTTTGATGGAGTGTCCAGGGGCCCTAATAAAAAAGGGAGTATTGGAGTAGTTATCCGAGATCCTCAACGTAGAGTTACAATGAAATTAGCTATTTATCTGAGGGTAGGATTCACTAACAACATGGCAGAGTATAAAGCCTTGATTATGGGACTAAATATTACCAAGAAAGGTGATATGTTAGTACAAGGGGATTCCCAACTGATCTTAAATAAACTCAATGGAATATACACAATCCGGAATCCTATCCTTTATATGTATCATCGAACTATTATGACCCTACTTGATGAATTTGAGGGAGTATCCCTTCAACTGATTTCACGTTCTTGGAATTAGTTTGTGGACTTTCTAGAGAATTTTGCTTATGAAGAGGATCTCTTCTTCAACTGTGGTCCTAGTCCAAATATTGTTATTGATAATAAGATAGGACTTAGTCGCTTGTGGGGAAATTTATCAGACCACGCATTATATGGCAAGCGATGGTTGATATGGGTAATGAGAAGAGTGGTTGAGACCCATCTACCACTACTATCTTGGACCCATAGGTTGGTTAGACCACATGTTATGTGTACACACTTTACAATATACACAAAGTATAGATAAGATGCAACATAAAGGAAAGTGGTCTACTAAGTCAAACAATGCATAACGCCTTACAGGTCTGGTTACCTCAGGTTATCATGCATGTCCATTGTGTGGGCCACAGTTAGATTCCCGAAGGTACTCTTGCCATATATGTAGGAGGGATGGGTAACAACTTGATACATTTAGTTTAGGGCAAAGAGCCCTATTTTTTCCCTTGGAATGGAGCTTATTTTCCCATACCAGCCTGTTTCCAAGGAGGGATATATATGCCTCTTTCCAAGGAGGGATATATATGCATGTTTCTAAGGAGGGATATATATGCCTATTTCCAAGGAGGGATATATATGCATGTTTCCAAGGAGGGATATATATGGGTTGGTTTGCTTGATTTCATTAGGCCAAGAGGGCCAGTTGCTTTAAGAGTTTTAATGTCTATTTTTTTCAACCAAAAGGGCCAAACAGTTTTGTAGTGTCATGTTTGATTTCTTTAGGCCAAGAGGGCCAGTTAGTTTGCAATACAATGTGCTATTTCTTTAGGCCAAGAGGGTCATATGTTTGTTTGGTGCAGGTACATTTAATAGTTTTTGTTTTAGTGATTGCATCATACAGGATGACGACGTCACTGGAGGGAGCCTTTGCTGTGGAGGAGCTTCTTGTGGCCATTCCAAGTGGTTTCATCCCCTTTTCAAGTCTTTTTCCTTAAGCAATCAATTATACGTGTGTCTATAAGGGGCTTTCTTTTTGTTGGTTGGGGACCATCAATCAAGGCATGAAGTCCCAGGTTTAGGTTAGTCATGTCTGTGGGAGGTCTAAGTAGTCATTACCTCCTGCAAAGGCATTATCATGCACTGAAAGACCCTAGTGACCTTGTTCTGCCGGCTTGCTAGGTGGCCAATCTAAGAGTTTCTATTAGTTGTGAGGCAGTTAGAAAAGCCAGTCAGCCAAAATGATGATGCAAAGAAGCAAAATCCTGAATAGTTGAAAATATATGAATATATGGAGGTGTGTAAAAAGGGGTTCTAACCCCTATAAAAATAGAAAAGGAAATAAAGAAAAATCCTTGAGTAGTTGTTCATTGCCTTGCAAAGGCTTGGTAGGTTCCTAGGGATAAGCAGACCTAGGGCCGATGCCTTGTCTTCCTGGGGGTGGCACAGCTAGCTATAAAAATAAGAATAAGAATATGAGATGGGTGGAGCGAAAATAAAAGTGAGCATTAGAAAAGGATTAAGTGTTGCCTTGTGAGGGCTTTGTAGGTTCTTGGGTACCAAGATAGGACCTGAGGCTGATGCCTTGTTCTCCTTGGGTCACTACACTCAGCTTCCTCATTTTTACATACCCGAGTATGGAAAATAAAAGGCTAAATGGACAATGTGCTAAAAGGAAATATTTCTTGATCAAGCTATAGGAGTCCTCGCCTAGGAAGAGCTTTTGGTTGAGTTGTTCTCAAGTTCGGTAGGTAGTTCAGACCACCACTTAGGATGAGCTCTCTGATAATTCTTTTTAGCTTGGCCGTGTTGGAGCAGTCGGTTAGTGACTAGTTTTGGTCTTCTATTGGATTATGCTAGGCCTACTCCTCGTGAATTTCATGCCTTGGTTTTGTCAAGGGGTAGGGTGAAAGCTGTGATGTGTTTTGTTGACTATTTTTTGTATCAGCTTGATTCTCTTTGTGGTTGTGTTTATGTGCAGATATGTTCGTGGGATTCGATGGGCTAGGTTGCCTATACCGTGGTTGCCAATGGGCCATGGGTTTTTCCCAAGAAACATGCTTAAAAACATTGCTCGGGAAACATACTTTAAAATAGCCAAAAATTTTGAATTTCAAGGGAAAAATAAACTTCCTTGAAGGCGGCATACAGTCAGTACGATTCTAAGTGGCAAGTTAGAGACGAGTGCCAAAAGTGCTTTAAAGACCCACCGAGCAACGGTCGGGGAACTTTCATAAAATTTTTGTCTATTAGAATGGACCTTGGAAAGATACAGGCAATGCGGGACCTCAAGAAAGATGCTAATTTTTTTTTTAATTGTAATTTCGATGTCGAACAATCAAATGGGGATGCCCGGGGTCCGAAGCCCACAAGGAAGTAAGTGTAAAAGGACTTGGGGGAAAGGGGGTGACCCTTGGGGTCTCCAAGGAGTCTCTTTAAGCTTTCCTAAGCCTCAGGAGCCTTCCTACATAGTAGGGCCACTTATCACTCGGCCCTTTGCCCTCTCAGGTGTGCTGGAGTGATCAAAAACCAAAAACACCTACCTCCCTCGGGAGCATAGGACCCCTATCAGCATGTGATTTTTTCCACACAATTTTCACGTTTTGGGGGGAGGGGGTTGGCGTGAAGAAGATGAAGGTGATTTCCTACATCACCAATTTTTTGAGGGAGAGGGGGGCTATAGTGGCTAAAAAGAAACCCCCCAACTAATCACATCCTTGATCTACATCGTTTTCACACTCTCCATTGCCGTCTCTCGCACGAGTAATGGCTGCCTGGATGAAGAGAACCAAATCTAGTCTTTCTCTCTCCTCCTCTCTCTTCCCTCTATGGGCTATTCATACGCACTATCTTGAAGGAGGAATCAAGAAGGAGATTGAAGTAAATGATGATGGAGATTAATAGAGATGTTGAAGATTGATGTGTAGCATGGAATTGAGAGCAATGAAGTTTTCTTGATATTTTATGATGAAAATGATATTCTTATGCGATGAAAATTTGTGTGAGTGTTGTTTGCATTATGTTTAATTGTTGTACATAAAAATTTTCTGATTTCATAATGATTTAAATGCGTTATTTAAATCCCATAGAATCCAAAATACGGTTTTTAAGGGTAAAATGATGGTTTTATCGTTTCGGATGGGTGAGATGTGTTCCTATGGAAAAAATGGAGAATAAAATTGAAATTTAGTGTGTTGAAATGATTGGAATATGAAAAAAATAGAAAATAATAGTAATTATTGATAAATAAATGTTAAAAATGAGAGATAATAGGAGAAAAATAGGAATACGTTTCATAAAAATAAGAAAAAAATATAACAAGTGTTTGTGAATGTATGGTAGTAGCAGAGCATGAGGTTTAGCTCAGTTCTCCCTATCGTTTTTTCAAAGTTCGTGATTTATCCCTTTTTCTACATCATAACATGACAAAATAAACCCCTACACCTATGCAATGGAAGCACTACTTAAACGTAGGGGGTGGGGTGTTTGAATGATGCGATTTGGATGTTGATTATTGCTTATGCATATCATGATATAGGGTTCATTGTATTTTAATTAAAAGAATAGTAGCATGAGCATTTTCTTGGTGCTATCCTTACATTGCCGCAACGAGTTAGTAAATGAGCATTGGAAAGCCTGGTTGTGCACGACACATTTTTAATTGAAAATGATGTTTGAGCACATTAGGATCATCCACTTTTGCCTGTGCATATCAACTATGGTATTCGAATATGAAGAACTGGATGCATGATGGATTTTTTTTGGGAATTATTTGGTAAGGACACATGGTATCTCCTAGAATACATTCAAGATGAAAGAGTGGAGCTTGTATCGGTTGTACTTTATGTTGAAGTGACGCATCTTGGGGCCAATCCCCAAGGTGTAGGAGAGTCACAGTGGAGCCACGGCAATCAGCTGAGAGGAGTTTCCTTTTGTTTGTGTTGCAAGACACTATGCCCATATTTTATGGGGTCTCCCTCTGAGGAGAAGAGATGGTGAATGTTGGACTATGACTCAATACAAATGCAGAATCAATTAGTGTAGAGTGAGGCTTAGATGCTCTTGGCCCACAAGACCATGTGGTGGGGTTGTTTGTTGTGTGTATGAGGTCCGGCTAGTGCCATAGCTAGTGCCGGCCCATTTTAGGTCCCATCACTCCATTAATGATATGTTATGGGTTCTCCCTTTGAGGAGAAGAGATGGTGAATGTTGGACTATGACTCGATACAAATGCAAAATCGATTAGTGTAGAGTGAGGCTTAGACGCTCTTGGCCTGCGATGTCGAAGGGTTTTCGAAAGCAAAGTCGCAACTTCAGAAGTTCTTAAGAAATTCCAAGACGGAAGATTAAGCGAAGCAAATAATCAAGACAAATATGATGTCTAATAACGATTGTATTACTGCCAAGTTTTCACTGTGACCATAGAGTGATACCATAATAAATCCACATGTGATCCATGCAATTGACCCATGCCATGTATACAAGCTCTTATTAGAGTCCAAGCTTATGAGAAGCAAGATTTCAAATGCTCACAATTGACAACAGTTTCAGCCTGTTTCACTCTGAGTTACATCCATGCTGCCTGCACACATTTCTATTGGGTCTTAATGAATTCTTCTACACCTCTTGGAAGTCTCTTTATAAAGAGGTCTTTAGGGAAGATTTCAGTGACCTCCCTCACCACTATTTTAAATTTCACAACCTTAGCTTTAGTGTGCCTTTGCCTGTGAGCATTGTCGTGTCCATACCCTTTGGAGAGTGGCCTATCTGGTTTTGAAGGGAAAGTGTTGCTTCCTGCTGTCTACTTATGCAATCAAATTTATGTGGCCTCTGCTTTGTATCTACCTTCAGCACGGCTGTCTCTACAGTCCTTTTTCCCAGGTCGTACCTCAAATATGCTCCCTAGCGCGCAACTTCTATGACCTTAGAAAAGCTGCTGTCCAAAACGATCATTCCAGATTGAAATTGAAATCTGTGAGCAAGGTGTTCATGACAGTTGCAACAGAAGCATCTCGATTCCATGCTGTTCCCATGGCACCTCCAGATGAATATTCAATAGAGTTCTTCTCCGTTTCGCAGCCTTGACAATTTGAGCTCTGCTTTCAACACGAAAGGTGACATCTTGACAGCACGCAAAGGCTCTAATACAGCTCTGTGAAGTTTCGCTTTGAGAGACACTCCTTCACCAAATCACGGAATTCAGACTAAGGCCTAGAGCTTCTTCACTGTTGGAACAGAGGAGCTTCGTGATTCTAGAAGACGAAAAAGAAACGAAACAGACGAATTCACTGGGAGACACTCCTGGCACCACGCAAATAGCACTCCTCAGCTTTGGAAATATCTCCATCTGCATATGCCTGGTTCCACAATTCTCAAGTGAAAAAAAACGATGCTTTGGCCCCTGTTATACGTCGATGAAGGCAAGGATCCCTTAAACTATCTCGCAAGGATTCGGGACAAACTCCCCCTTCGTCGTATCCATTTTGCAACTTTCGTTGTTGGATTCTTCTCCTCGTCTTTCGTTGTTGTCGCTTCAGGAGAGCTCACCACCTCCCCTTGTTTTTCAAAGCTCGTCAATGCCTTCACCCCAGAGAGAGAGCTTCCCTTTTCTCCCTATCGTTTTCTAGTTTCAATCCTCTTCCCTCCTCTCTGCTTGATTCCCCTTTCCATTATTACTACAGGTCGGCTCCTTCAGCATGTTTGTCAATGTTTCAGTCATCGGCTTTCGACGACTCAATCCTTTTCTTTTGTTACATTCTTCACTGTCGGCATCTCTTCATCGTTCCCTTTGTCATCCGATTCCCATTCGTATCTTTCCTCCCCTGTTCTCCTCGTATTCCCTACTGGTTCTTCCTCCCTGCAATTCCTCTTTCACAAGCGCTGTGCAGCCCAAATGAAGCAAGCCTCCTCTAGTTTTCCTTTGATTTTATCCAACACCTCAAAGCCTCTTAAGGAGTCGCTGTTTGGGGCACCTGATCGGAAGTGTGTCGGTTGCCAGAGCGGAAGAAGATTTACGGCCATCTCTGCGACCTTTGGCTAAATTGTAATAAGGTCCTCCACTTTCCACAACAGCATCTCTCGCTGCTAGTACGACTATATCTGCACATGACACCGTGTAAGGAAAAGCCTCCCACACTATCCCCCGTTGGTCTCGATGCCATTGCTTTTTTTTTTCCCTTAATCCTCTGTTCCTTTCGCCATATGCCCTCGTAAAGCGGCCTTTTTTTAAAACTAGAAAAGCCGCCTACTTCGCAGCATACTCTATATAAAGAGTATTAACCAGGAACAGTTTTTCTTAAAACCTCCTTGACTTCTTCAAGCATTCTTGTCTCTATCTCAACACCAATATCCAGGTTATGATCCTTCAGATTCTTGCCTACAACAGCAATGCTGTTAGCAATACCTCCAGCTACGGCAATATGATTGTCTTTCACTAAGATCATATCAAAAAGTCCAATGCGGTGATTTTTCCCACCTCCTATCAAAACTGCCCATTTGTCGATTAGCCTAAGACCTGGAACAGTTTTTGCTGCAATGCAACGTAAGCGTTAACTTTTACAGTAGGAATAGTGCCATACACCCCAGTCATGGACTCAAATAGCTGAATTCCCTTGTCAACATAGCCAAGGATAAGGGAACTCCAAAAATACTCATTGCGTTGTGGCATGCAGTCAAACGTGTGCTGAACATCAAGCAAGCTCCCACATTTGGCTTATATATCCACCAATGTACTTCGATTTGCATCTCTTGGAAATAGTTTAGTACTTCCTCACAAAGCCCATAATCGGCATATCTTGAAATAAGTGTAGCCCATGAGATTGCATCTCGAGTTACCAATCTACCAAAAACTCCCTATTCTTCTACAAGCATGTCACATTTAGCATACATGTCAACCAGAGCATTGTTGATTAATTCCTCTTGCTCCAAACCCTCTTCACTATATTTCCCGCATAGAATGAAAGAGCAAACATAAAAACTAAGTATGTACAAAGTATCAAATCACACACACAACTTTTGGGTGGTTTTCACACCTCGAATGCGCAGCAATACGACATCCACCCCCTCTAATCCTGCGCATCCTCCGGATGGGCCAACTACCCATGATCATTATCATCAAGATCCACAAATAGATCAATCTCTTCATTATGCATTTCCGGTATATCAACAAGATTATCTGTCATATCATCTGTCTCTTCCATTGGAGTTTCTTCTCGTTGCTCTTCTCTTGCAAATTCTTCCCATGCATAATCTTCATCATCTCTTTTCTTGAAAATCTTAATTCTTTTTCCAGCAATAGGCACTTTAAGCACTGTCCCATCCAATTCTGTCAACTCATATGTTGCATTATCAAAAACATGTCGGCCCAAACCATCTTTTCACCATCTTCCAAAGTGCAGTATGCTGATTTTCAAGGTTGCTATCAAAGACCAATACCCAATCTCCCTCTTCTATTGCTCTAGGCCGCAAGCGATGCCTGCTGTCAAATCTGTCCTTATTTCTTAGTCTAGCAACCTTCAACCTGTCTATAGCTAGCTGAATATCCTTTGGTCTCCT